>NW_014569564.1:973395-1000447 GCF_001313835.1 Polistes canadensis | reverse complement strand
TATATTTTTTTTTTTTAAATGAACCGTATATTACTTTTGAATACTTTGAAGTGTTCATTAATAATTTATATTTTAATACCGATCGCGCGTAGGAGTAGAGAATTAATTCGGTAATATTTTTTGAACTATAATACTGACCTAATTTAATACGGAAATTATAAAATGCTATTTTACATCTTATGAGTTAAGATTTTATTTATTTTTTTTTTAGATGATCCATACATTACTTTGTAATATATTTTAAGGTATTAATACATATTGTAATTTCTAGTATTGACTCATTCGTATACACCTACTTATTTTTTGAAATGATTCATAGTTTACCATTTCACTAATTTAAATGATCAATTTTAACTCTAAAAGAACCACATACTTTCGTTAGAATTTAGATGGCAATCTAGCGCTGAAGTTGATATTTTTTGACTATGTATATTTCATACAAGTATCCTGAATGAGGATTGAATATTTTAACGATTAGGTGAAAACGATTTGAGCTGGACCACAGTAAAAAGCCGCACGATTTTAATCTACGCTATAAAAAAAATATATATACATTCGAGAAGTCTACGCAATTTTAATTTACCGTTAATACGAAAGCATGGAACACTTAGCGAATTCACCATAAAACGGTGAATATACAATAGTAAAATATATACAAGTATATATCTTCGTATGAGTACCCCTAATTATGTAGCTTAAATATATCAAATTAATAATAGGTAACGTTATTATAATTCGCGCTTGGCTTAGCAATCAAATTCATGCTAATTGCAAGCTGTACAATGTGTTAATTAATTGAATTGTAAACGCTTCAAGGATGCATGATAACGGTATCTGCAAGTATTATTACTGTTATTGTTGCTTAGAAAATCAACAATAACTTACAATTATAATTTTCGATAAAATAGAATAACATAATATGATTAACTTTGACATATTATTATAACAATATAATGATCACTATTGTAAAAAGCTAATTAAAATGAAGTAACATAGTGTAATCCAACTTTTGTATAACTAACTTTTACTTGTCCTCGATAAAGTACAATGACCACTATTGTAAAAGTAAATGATACTTTGTGGGATAATTAAAAGAGGAATCTAAGAAGTTAAAGCAAAAAGTACAGACGGTATTTCGTGAATTAGAGCAACTATGCGCTCTAAATACCTAATTACTCCTCCATGACGATCACAATCTTAGCCTTGAAACGTTATTTTTTTTTGTTTTATTAACAATCCAATGGACAAAAATTCTCGATGTTTTAATTATGCGATTCGTCAAAGAGACCGGAACTTATTGACTTTCGGTTAATTTAATATAATAATAATAATAATATAATAAAATACAGTTATTAGAATTGGAACGTTGTAAGAATACTTGATGAAGCATATGTGATTTTAATTAAACGATTTCATTATCGATAGCATATTCCGCTTTAAATGAACTCGTCGAATCGTATCGATTATTCTAATTGTTATGTGAAAAATAAGAGAAAATAAGAAATCCGGGTTTCGAGGTAGGTTTTTATAACAGACTTCGGTTAGATCTCCTATGCTGTCGTGTTATTATCTGAAAATTGCGTAAATAAACGAACACGAGCACAGGCCGCAGCTTTCGAATAAGATCCAACTATTTCTAAGATTTTCTCAATCCCTGCTGTTTATCTTTTTGTTTTCTGAACTTCAATAATCTCACCTGCGTGCAAATTATGCAACTATGATAATATCTCTTAATTGTAAGAGATGAAAGAACAACCATTCCTAAAAATAAAAACGGTAAATAATAAATAAAAAATATAAACAAAATAGTGATGATTATATTCGCTATACCATAAAGGTATGAAGCGTAAACAAATAATGCTCTAACGACATATCTGTTAAATAAAAAAAAAAGAAATGGTGAAAAGAAGAGAAGAAACAAACCAAAGAATACAAATAAAAAGGAACCTTGGCGATCTGGAAGAGGGCTTGTCTTCTTGGTCTCTGATCCTGCTTCATGACTTCAAACTTAGAATACGATGAACTTAATGAAAATGATTGAACAAAACCGTTATTACGGTTATCTGATAAATAACACGATTAAAATCATCGATGTAGAAATTATTTGAATAAAGTTTGTATTTAAAATGACATTAGCCCGCGTAATAGTACGTCGAAACAATACACAAAACTTGATGGCACACACTAAGTAAGTATCTTTCTTGGCCGGGCGACGATGCAACAATGCCTGGATAGGGCTGGGACTGGTTTACGTCGATTACAGCGCCACCAGGGACTCCCGTGGTCAGGTAGAGAAACTATAATACTAAACGCGGGCCTCTTCTACTCCGATCTGCCGGCCCGTAGTACGCTATAGTACGTTATAGTAAAGCTGTAGTAAAGTTGTACATTCTATAGTACGATTCAACGTTCGGCTACCGGTCGGAGTCTTTTGACAGGGACGAACGAAACAACAGGATAACCGTTTCCGTCGCTACGTTATTTCATGTCTTTTGCCTAGCGGGACGTCCGAATATTAAAAATGAAAAAAAGTATAAATGAAAATTAATTCAATAAATATTATTTTTTTTTTTTCAGAATTTATTCTTTGTATCAAATTGAAAACAAAAAATATATAATATTTTTACGAAATATCCATTTTTGTTTATTATTTGAATAACGTTTTAAAAATTACAAAAAAGTTTCTGATGAATTAGTAAATTGTTGGTTTCATTGTAATATAATAGAGTTAAATGCTGTCATTGTCTAAATTGAGAAAGAGAGAGGTACATTCTCATGAATAAAAGAATAACCGTTTAGCTTCGGCTCGTACTCGAATGATAACATCGAGATATACGTTACATGTATATCTATATACATATGTGTACTCTCCGTCCCTGTTGTTTACTACAGTATACGCGTCGGCAGCCATCTTTACTACGAGGCCATGTCGTGGGTGCGAAAGGCCTGGGGTCAGTTGAGACGTACAAGTGGTGGGGATAGCCTACCTGAGTCCGTTCAGACAACTCTCGGAACTTACTAAGGTTTTTGATCAATGTAGAGGGAGTAAATGATGGAAACAGAGAAAGAGAAAGAGTTTCAAAGAGAAAAAGTTGTATGAAGGAAAAGGATTTCGGTACCGGTGAACCGGTCAAAGGAAAGTATGGAACTGACAAGCTTCTACGTCACACTACCCTATTTAATTTGTGGTATGTTAAATCGTTACTTTACTGGAAAGTTTGTGTCGTATATATATATATATATATTTTTTTTTTTTCGTGTACGTATGTATATATATTATTAAGAAGTTATATTAGTTTTGTATACATATAAAATCAAACCATTGGAATAATTGTAAGTCTTAAACAAATACCTTTTTTTTTCACTTACTGATTCATTTCAATTTTTTATTTAATTGAACATAATTTTCCAGACAACTTAACACCGCCTAAGATTGTTATCGTAATACATAATGTCATTTCATAATATTTCTATAATTTTTCTCTTTCTAACGTTCTTGTAAATAGGTTTGAGTCTGGTACGTAAAGAACATGGTATTATTACGATAGCGTTCTTACAACAGAACCGGTACAACAGTACAATAGTGTAAAGAGATTGGACGAGAGAACATTGAATTTATTCCGAAGGCAAAAGATGTATATATGCGTGCAGCAAGGATAAAACGTTCTGCATTCGTAATAATATCAAAAACCAGAAGTTGCAACGTGATCGTAAAATATATAAAAATATTTATTTGCCTAGCTTTACACACTTACAATTACATTGGCTTAAAATATTGAATGTATCTAAAGATGCAAGAAATGAAAAAAGAAAACAAAAAATATTATGATAAATAGGCAAGAAAATATTTTTCGTCTTGATTATTAAAGAGTAATATCGAGTAGGTCGATTTAATGAACACAAGTTAATCGGTCTTATTCCTACGTGGCGCCATAGGTGTCAGACTATTATAGATAATAGAATAGTCATTTGTATAAAGGACAACACGTCTTTTGTCTTGAATGGTAGGATGTAAAATGAAAGGAGTTGTGAAATCGATCAATGTTGTTTCAAGAGGATAATGAATCAAAGTGTTGACGTATTATTGATTCTTCTGATTTATTTGTTTCTATTCAATGATCATAATTTTTTATCTCAAACGAAGCGTAATATACTTCTTACAAGTTTAATTTCATTTAAATACGATAAAATATAAAAATAACTGTAATTCTTTAGATTTTTTCAACTATTTCGTAAAGAAACTTTAATAGAATAAATTAATCATCCTATGTATGTTGTTTCATTGTTATATTTCGTTACGTCTCTCAGAGAGTATTACGGACACTTCCGTTATAATAAATTATTTTCGAGAACATAAGGGCGCCACTGAGTTTTCCCGGGCATGGCAATACTCAAAGAAAACCAGACGCCACTTGTCAACTATTACCACACAATAAGGATCCTTTTCTATTCTCAAAGGCAAAGCGAAATATGAGAACAAAGAGTCTACCGACCCTCGAGACTCTTTTTTCTCCGACGGTGAACCTTGACTTTTCACAAATTTTCTTTCGATCGAACTTTGGAAAATTTATCGATATATACGAAATGTAAAGGTAAAGGAAATAAAAGTGCATTCATTCATTTCAAATGCTATCCTCTAGGATCTATTAAACTGTAAACTCAATAAATCTAACGTAAGAAAAACTTTTTTCTCGACCTAAAAGAAAAACACCCTCTCGTCGTTCCTACAATTTCAAAATTGATGTAATATATTTCCGGTAACGTCTTTCAATAAATTATTACCATCGGTATTAAAACACACAATTTGAAAAAACAAATCAAAGAGTAAAAAGAAATCACATAGCCGATGTGCAAGCTCAAATTGGAATGTCAAGAAGAGACTTTTGTATTATTATCCGGCACTCCGAGCGTTGGAAGGACGTCGTAAGATGCTATTGTTTGTCGAAGAGAAGCATGCTACGAGGAGAGACGTTAATTTCATCGACGAGAAAAAGAAGAAAGGAAAGGCCAGAAAAAATAGAAAAAAAAAAAAAAAAGAAAAAACAGTAGGAGAGAGAAAAATATAAAAAAAAGCTGCTTAGGTGGGCGGAAGAAACGATGAAAGGACGTTTGTTACGAGACTGATGTTAAACATACGCACACACACACACATTTACAAAAACACATGTTCATACTTTCCATTAAATATACGTTTACTCCTGATGCCGATGAACCAATGTGTATAATGTCAGGATGGGAAAGTGATCGGCACTCGCATCACTTGGTGCGTTCATTAAACTCAATCCGTTATGAGCCCACGTTTAGAATTCCTGACAGTCTAATACGATCGGGAAAGTAAATTATTTTTTGCTTTCATACTTTCGTATTTTAGAATTTGACAGAGTTTGTTTATCTATATAAAATATGATAGAATACAAATGATGATTACCATCGTCATAATTCCAGTTGCTCGTATAAGCATCTTGTCGTTTGCAGCATCAATAAGATTTTGTTTTTTTGCAAAAACTTTTTTTCATCAAAGAAGGAAAAGACGGCTGGCCGTCTGTCGGATGCTATTGGACACTCGTCTCAAGTAAAAGACATCAAACCCTTATTTTCGGTGAGACCTTTAAACGCATTATATAAGCACGTTCCAAGCATTAATTCAGCTGCCTCTCAATACCCACACTCCCCCCCTTGAAGGGTTTCGCAAACGCATCTGCCATTGAGAATACATACTTTTTTATTTTTTTTTTTTTACGTTTTTTTAGATGCTTTTACATACAGGTAGTAATGGGTGTGTTCGCTTGAATTGTTCGAAACAAACGAAAATTCTACCCTCGAAATTTCGTTTCCAAAGACACTGGAATTCTTTTTAAATAAAGATGGAAAAATTCTTTCTATTTGTATTTTTCTTTCTTTCTTTTTTTTTTAGTCGAGTCATTTAACAAATTTAATGAAATACATATTTTTTCTACGAACATTGTTATCTTTCGTTTTCATGGGTCCAACACGTTCCTTACGGTTTCGAATTATTCACATTTACAAAGTCACATCCGTCCTAAATCTATCTACCCTTAGTAATGGATGGCTACGAGAACTGGTACAAAAGATACACGAAGCAGGTTTTAAGGGAAAAATTCAACCTATTCTTCCAGGTAGAAAAGAGCAGGTAGAAGAGAGCAGGTAGAAGAGAGCAGGTAGAAGGGAGCAGGTTTAATATAGATGGCGGGTAAACTATAGAGGGTTGGAAAAGTCCACTTTGCTTTAGAAAAGCACAATTTTGTTCCGAGTTTCTATTCAGTAGAAATAAATTCTTTGGTGGGTGAAGTTGGAAGGCAAATGCATTCCTGCTTTACTCGATTATAGATTCCTAGTTAACGATATGTAACACTACACTAACCTCTGACCGATCTAAAGAAATTCAAATCATTGAATATAATATTATATGTTAAATTAAAATTATTATTGCTTTGTATACTCAATAAGAATAAAAAATTAATTTTGTAGATAAAAAAAAAAAATAAAGGATAATTTCAAAACTTACAGTGGCGACTGAAAGAATTAATTGATATTGTCATTTACAAATTTCTAAATAAATTAATCAATCTATTTCGAGTTCAAGTAAAACTAGTATTCCAATAGTACTGAATGAGATTGTTAAAAATTATTTATTTTTTTATAATACTAATTGTTTATTAAATTAATTTTCTATCAATAAAATAAACAAAAATTTCCAAACTTACACAGTGGCAGTTTAAAGAATTAATCGATATTATTATCTTTAATACAAATTTCTAAATAGATTAGCCAATCTATTCAGAGTTGAAATAAAACAAATATTCCAGTAGTACTCAATGAGATTATGCAATACCCGGAGGATGAGCAGAACTAAGTCGTGTTCAACTAGGTTGGCATTCTGTTCAGTACTTTGCCATGTAAACGAAATCTTTCCTTTCACTGAGATCTGATCTGTGTAAAGTTAGAATGCGTCGATTGGCTCTTCTTTCTACTCTTTCTTTATTTGTTCTTTCTCGAATTGACATTTATTCCTTTTTCGACCCACGTTGACCTATGAAACACCTGTAGTATGCCTTATCGACCTCGTCCACTATGAAATTTATCGGCTGTTCAGCACGTGCTCGCACATATGCGAAGAATATATGAGAAATAGTTTGATATTACTTCATTCATTAAACATTAATTAAATCATTGAAAACAAATTAGATAATTCAGTAAACATTTTTTAACCAACATGTGATTATTCTATTTAATTTCATATAAAAAGACTAATGTAAATAATCGTATAGAAAGAGAAATCATTTTTCAATAAATCAATTACCTTGACACAACACGTATAATGCATTAACAATGGGTGTGGTCCTTATCTCTAAGTCGATAAGATACTTTCATCCGATATAATAGAATCTACAAGTTTTTTTATCTGTTTGATCGATGACGACAACCGGGGAGACTAACAATGACATTTAGAGAGAATATCTAGAAGAATTTTAAAACAAAAGTTATATTTAATAAGTTAAGATAACAGGCATACGTTCCTAGAAAAGTATCTAGGGAAATGTATGCGCACGAACTTTCCAGTTGCAACTAACAGGCCGAAAACTAATACCGCTAACATCCGTTTCTTTTCTACAAGACTTATCTGTGCGATCTTTCATCTTTCACGAACACTATTACATAATTTAATCAACTAAGTTAGCAACGAATTAAAATATATAGACTTTATGATAAGTATAACAATTTTGTCAACGAGGTAAATGATTTGATTAATTAGGATTGAGTCCTTAAAAGGTATTACGAATATTATTACAAGTTTATTTTATTACATTTATAACAAAGTATTACATAAATTATGACATAATTGATATCACTTATTTAATTGTTAAAAATAGAAATAGGAATTATTTCAAACATTAACTAAAATTAATTCCATTTAATTGATTTGTTTAGTAATAACATTGTTATCGATCTCTTTCAAAAATGTGCACCTCAATTAAATCGTAAAAATAAAACGATAACACAAAAAAATATAGTCACAATTACAATTAATTGGTTAAATAAATATCTGAAATAATTGATTGTTACTAAATCTAATTTTATTTATTAATCAATTAGTTGTGTTTCTCTCGTCCAAAAATAAAATTATTAATAAATAAGTATCGTAGGGAATTTGGACATTCAAAAGAACTAGAACTTTTGTTTTGATTAATTGCACGTTTCGTCCCTTTATTGGGACTTCTTCAGCAACTTAATCTCTAAAGTTCAGCGTCTTTTTTATTTATTAAATTAACCTAATTTGTCTAACGATAATATAATATAATCCTTGCTGATTAAACGAATACCCAGAAAAAGTAGTGCTAGCAATAATGAACTTTTTTCATTATTAACCATATTATCTTTAGATAATTAAAGGGTTCTTAAGAAGAAGGGATTCGATGGTTTCGTGCGAGGGTGTCTCTTTGGAAAGTCTGGAACTTATAGTCTAGTCTCCATTTACCAAGGTGCTGCTCGCACGTGCGCCGTTCACCACGATAAGAAGAGTAAAGAAGAAAAGTAGGAAATAAAAGGAAAGGGTAGGATGAAAAAAGGGATAAACAAACTCGGAGGAACTGGCACAAAGAGGCTGAGTACAGATTGAGAAGACTGGTGGTGTCGGTGGTGGTATTTATATGAAAGACAGAAAGTGTGAGAGAGAGAGAGAGAGAGAGAGAGAGAGAGAGAGAGAGAAGTAGCAAAACAGGTTTTAACCAAACGATCTCTACCAGAAGATGGTGTTGGTGGGAGGGTGGGGAGTGAGGTGGGGGGGTTTACAATCTACGACCTAAACATAATGTGCTCGCGCACACGTGCCAAGATATCTCGACGAAAGTATTATATACTTACATATCTCCTGATTTAATGTACACCATTTGGATTTATGCGTTCAAATCTATGTACCTATATACAAAGTACACTCATTGGAGAACGGAAATTACGTGAACTATAATGATTTCGCAAGAAATCTTAATGTTCTTGTATCTTTTTTCTTTCTTCTTTTTTTAGGATTTTTTCTTTTTCTTTTTCTTTTTTTTTTTCTTTTTTTCCATACATTTCCTTAGATCAAATAAGAGTCAATGGACTGAAAATGAGAGCAGTGGTGATTAGTTAGCAGTAACTTTTTTTGCTCTTCTATTGATGTAATAGAATCCGGCGAAGCTGACTCGTTATAGTTTTTGCAACTTCTTCGGTAATTCTTATCACTTAAGCCGGTAGTAATCTCTTGCCGACATCATTTTTTCTTTCTTTCCTATATTCCTGATTTTATATATATTTATATAACGTTTATGTATATTTTCACTATTAGATAACTTTTTTTATATGAAAATTATATAATATATTTTATCAACGTTTTCAAATTTACACAATTTGTTTAACTTTATTGGCAAACTATTGAAATGTAGACACATGTTTGGAAAAGAACAGCAATCGATGTTTAGTTTTGGAGAAACAAAAATAAAGTTTAGATATACTAACTGAAAAACAGAGAATTTGAAATGGTTGGAGAATGGAGAATGAAGAGAAAAAGAAATGAGAGAAAAAATAAAAATAATGGAAGAAAAAAATACTCGAAGGAGAACTGGTTCTACAAGAAGCGAGAGAAATGAGAGACGAAGAAAGAGGACACTACGATGTACCAAAGGAGGCTAGCGTGGTCTGTTACGAGAAAGAAAACCGGTTTTACGATTCAAACTGGAGTAAAAGTGTGTATTGCATCGTCGTTGGGATTCGCCAAACTAAAACGCGCGTTTCCATGTTTACGATCTAACTTGTAATCTTACTTATAACCAAAAATAAATGTGTGTGTGTGTATGTGTACCTTTTGTTTCTTTGTAAATACTTTCAGAACATTTTTTTTTTCACTTAAATAAACATAAGTGTTATTTCAAGTAAAAACGTTAATAATTTAAGTGACGTTATCACAAAAATATTTTTAACGTTAATAGTCGAGGAATGAAAATTGTTATTCTTTAAATTACAAGATTTTCAACTATGTATAATATTTTTCAAAGTTAGCTCATCAGGAAAGGATTTAAACTCGGCATGTGAATCAACGAGACCTCGAGAATACATTTGTTGTAAATAATCAGAAAAGAATATGTCTTCTCGATGAAATTCCTTGGATTGAGAGTGAAAACTATCACAGAATTGGCATTGAGGTCTCCAAAGAATACGATTCGATTCCTATTTGTAGGAAATCTTAACCAATCAACTACTTTCCTCTGATTGCCGCCATTGTACTGGAAAGATGACATCTTTCGAAAGGAATAAAATGACGGTTGAAGATATTGCTTACAATACGAATGGCGGATACATCTCTCCAATGTGTTGGCGTGGGACTCCAGGACTCTTTCGTACTCTTTAACTACAATTAACATCGTTATCGCTCGATGTGCTACTGGGTGAATAATTAATTAACTACTAAGTAATTATCCAGTAGCAAGCTGCTCGCTTCTTTGTGTATTCCTTAACGCTTCCTCGCTATAGAAAAAAAAATTAATAATTTCACGTTGTTATACCTACTATATGTTTACTCCACCTACAATTATCAATCTTAACTTTTCCAAGAACCAAATCAAAGACTGGCTAGTATTAGCATTGTCAATGAATCCTATGGGAAACTTAGATTTGATCAACTATATGTTTGCTATTCTACAGTCATGGATAATAACACTTCCTGAAGAAAAATTCAACAATTATTTAACATTAAAATTGTCAACGAATCTATGAAAAATCTAACGATACTTATTTCTTTGATAAGTAAAAAAAAATCCTAAGTAAATCACCGTGTCCCGAAAAGATAATCACGATGAGAAGATACCATCGTGAAATCTGAAGAATAGTATATTATTTCAAAAGTTAAACTCATTATATATATAGGGACCATTATCCAACTGGTTCCAGCGAGAGAGTCTGCGTTGCTTTGTCTCTTCTCTGAAGATAGGAACCGAGGTCAAGCAAGAGCTCAGCGATTGGACCATGGTCCAAGCTTGGAGAAACCAGTTTTCGTTAAAAAGTACGATTGTAGCGCCAGCAAGCGGCGTTTTCTTGTGATTGAACAAGTAAAAGAGTCCAGCAGCTCTCGGAGAGTCCGTTCTCCAGGGCCGGAGGATGTTGACCCTCACGCGCCATTTTGAATGACGGGATACCGTCGATCGTAGTACTACTCACAGCTGGTATTGCGACGTTTCACGTGCACGTAGAGGAACGTAAACGTAAACGTTCAATACGTATACATACGTATATATATATTCTATACGTGTGTATGTATGTACGTATCACGTCATCAGACAGGAGTGACACGTATCGGCTTCGTACGAGAGTAGCTTTCGAATTTACGTGACACCAATTAAAGATTCGATCTTCGTAGCTAGCCACGGAATGATGATTGACAATTTTTCTTACAAATTTCTAATCGACATAGCAATATTTTTATTATAAATATTGTTACTTTGTTTAGCATGTTGAATTAATAGCTTTTTATGGTTGATAATTTTTATAAACAATTTCAAATGTCAATGTAATTATGCTTTTATTACAAATGTTATCATCATGTATATCAGCACGATGTCAGATTGTTCAATTTAGCAATAATGTAAGAAAAAGATTTGAATGTACCGGAATAATTTATAGTCATCAAGTATCATTTATATATGTCAGGGTGTGGATGGCGCGTGCTTCAGCGTAAACAACGTTGACATACTGTTTCTATCGCATGGATCGAATAACATCGACGAAACGTAGGACTGATGTTCACGAGAAAGGGAGGCGGTGATATAAAACGAATGGAAAGTTTCTATCATTTTCGTAGATCAACAATGGCTAAGAGATTATCTGTTGTGTTGTATGAAAAGAATGAACAAGTAGTTAAATTATATGCATACCTATATACGTTATTATTTGCAGATTTTGTTCAAGAAGCGCCTGAAAGAAACTACGATCCTTGTGACGCGGTGCTGCATACACTGTTGCATACGTACAGGCGTAGCGAGAAATTCTGATCGATATGAATTATTAGATCGTTTCAAAAGTTTCCAACTTTTTCTTACCAATTTTTTACACTCACAATATTATTTATTTCATTTTATAAATCAATTTTACTCTTATTTTTAGTAAATGTTTAATATATATATTTAATAGAATTTAATAAAAAAAGAAGGCAATAGAATAAATTATCAATGTCAAATTATCTTTTAATTAAAAAGATAAGTTTGTTGTTACGGCTAAAAATTTTTTAACGCTACTATTTATTATTCATGTATAATTAATATTTAATATTAACTATTACGTATGAGAGATAGATACGTACGCGTTTAAACGAATGTACACTTTTAATTTTAACCTTAATACATTTGCTATTATTTTGCTTCTTTCATTGCTGCATAATATGCGAAAACTTTTTATTGAATAAATTTCTATCTTACTAATCAGCATTCCCATTCAATCAGTAAAAAAGACCTTCGAAGTAGAATCTCATTCGTATTTACATCAACGATAGGAGCCTTTTAATCGACTTGAATAAAATGGAATATCGCTTTAAGGTATATTGCGAAAGCCTCAATGTGTACACCTGTTCGTGCCTCAAGGGGTATTTAAATATGTTAAATCAACATTAACCGTATATCACGCATATAAACCGACCTGTTTAATTCTTTTACCATCACGCGTATCAGAACGTTCATTTCATCAGAAATTTCATCTACGAATTCCTATCGAACATTAATTGTTCATTTAAGAAGTAATCCAATCAGATTTTTTATTTTTAATGTTAATCTTTTTGTTTTATTTCAAGAAGGGTTCGGTTACGCCATTCCATCAAAGAAACGAGCAAATCTTTTTCCGGTGAAGTGAATCGTCCGTGAGAACACGCCCTTACAAAGCAAAAGGGCTCGCTGAGTTAATGATCCGTGTTAAAATTTTATTGCACACGCAGCTGTAACCACAAAAGGGAGTAGAATCGAAAATTATCCATCGAATTAATGCTTATCCTAATTTTCGAGAAAAAAAAGAAAAAAATCATAATACAACTATATTTATCAAAAATATTCCCATGAAAAGTGCAAAAAGGTTCAATGTAACAAGTATAGTTACGATAAGAGGACATAAAAGGTCGCCTGTTCTTTTTATTTTTTCTAAAGCGACGTTGGTGCACCTGTGTGACCGATGAAAATGATTTTGACCTCAGGGAAGAGCTCAGTACGGGCATGTGAACCTAGCAAAGGAGAAGTTGTTCCGGTAGCGACTTCCGGTTAGAGTGAAGCTCTCTGAGTGAATCCCCCTTCGTGAGTCCCTCCAACCGGCTAGCTTATTCTTCCTTCTGACTTTAGTCTTCCATTCAACCGCCATAGTCATGACTCCTATCTCTTCAACGTTTACTATCGCTTTACCACGTGGTCACGGTTGTTGAGCCACGTGAGAGCTGGCGCTTCGCGAGCACTTCTTTAATAACATTGCTGCTTTAGTTAGCATAGAGAGCGATCTGATGAACAATACCCTCAACTCTCCTCCCCCTCCCACTCCCCCTCTCTCTCTCTCTTTATTTCTCTCTTTCTTTCTTTCTTTTTTCTTTTTCTTCACTTCTGTCGGTTAGTTTGTATGTCTCACTAGATTAAAGAAACGCTTTGCCCTTAATTATTACTATCTACACTCTTCCCGCGCTCCTATTCGTGCAAACCTGGCACGGTTTCCTTAGAACTAACCTCCTTTTATTTTCATCAAAGGCTCCATACTCATCATATAAATCGATCAATCATATTCTTTATTCTAAATTGAATAATTTAAAACTTTGAAAATTTAGGAATACAGATTTATCAATCATTTGCAGGTAATTATGGATATTTGAGATAGTATGATCCAAGGAAGACTATTGAACTTTCTATTCCTATAGTGTCATAAATCCTCCTACATAACATAATTACCGTGATCATGGGTAAAGACTACTTTCATCATTACTTTTTACTTCTATAATTCAATTATGTGATTTATAATGGTCTTGATTGATAATTGATTAATTGTAAAATTATATTTCGTGTTAAGATGACTTAATTTTGATTACAAGTAATTAAGACTAATCATTAGCATTAACAAATGATAATGTTGATATTAACTCAGATTATTAACATAATCAAAGTCGATGTAAATGCATGCAATTAATTATTAAAACAAGTTAAATAATAAAAAAAAAAAAATCATAATAATATTAATAATATAAGAGAATACTAACGAAACTAAAGAGGTCATGAACGAGATTACGTAGAAATGACTCATCAAGTTACGATGCTCGTTAGGAAGGATCTTATCAAGCTTATCGCAACGCATTACCTTACCAAATCGCGCATAATGGCGGGGGCGTTGACGCGGCAACTCGTGAGAGCCACAAAATTACGAGGACGATTACAACGTCTGGCGTTAATTCTGATACAAACAATTCCAAGTCAGAGGATTCCCACGGGACTCCAAAGTCGAAGGGGAAAGAGACTCATCCACATCGAGAGACCTCTAAGTACGTATGTATTTGTATACCCGGTAAGTACGAAGAACTTTTCCATTTTATTACTAACCATTTTTACTAGATAAAATCAAACAGATTTATTTTTATCGACAAATGTAATAAAATATGAACATTTTTTTTATTCTTAATTAAATATAAAATAAATAATATGGACGAGTTTTTTAAAAGGAAGCTTCGGACAATTCGAAATGAAAAAAAATAAATAGTACAATTTATTTATTATAACTCTTCGCACTCTGCACGGTTTTTTTTATCATTATTTTTAATTTGCGTTGAAAATTATAAAAGTGTTACGTATTAATAAAAACATTCGCAATGCTTACAGGGACAGTTGTACTCGTAATGGAACAAACGAAAAGTGCAAAAAAGGTATATTATTAAATATTAAATAATATATTTATTTGTTTTTTTTTTCATTACAAAAGTTTAATATTCGTGACCATTTACTATTGGTTAATTAGGTTTAAGAGTTGAATATTATGATCCTACCACAGTAAACTTAGTTAGAAAATAATATTCATAAGAGAATCCAAGTAGTATATAAATAGAAGGAAAAGCTATTAGTTTATAAAGAAAAACTTTGACACTATGCAAGGATGCTTTGAAGGAATACCGCTTAAAAGTGTACAAAGTTTTTCTAGAAATTCCGAGAGACGAAGAGAAAAACAAAGAGAGAAAGAGATAAAGATAAACGTTTAGTCAAGCTACCTTTCTTCCTTCAAGGTAGACCAGCTTGGAAAGATGGTGTCGCGAAATAAAGAAGAAATTGCTGTGATTTGCTATTTTCTCCAAGGTAAAAGCAAACGTAAATACGTATAAACTTAGGGATAAGAAGTAAAGATTCAGCAAGCTAGGAATGCAAAAGTATGTTGGAGCGAAAAATCAGGCACATAAAGTCAACGTTTTACGAGGAAGTACTTTCCACGAGAGTTCCATGAAAATGAGTAGAGGATTTCTTCCTCTTTCCTATTTCTCTCTTTTCCCCCATCTTTTTATCATTCCTTTTTTATTCTCCCTCGTCTCAAATTAACCCCCATTGAAAAGATTGGCACGAGCCAGAAATAAAAAGAGTCCTTTGAATCATTGTCATTAACTGTGGTATTCCAAGCGAGAACGATGAGCTTGACCTCGACTTTTTAGAAAAACAAAAATTAATTTGTCTTAGGTTCTTTTTTTTTTGTTTTTTTTTTTTTACTTTTTAACCTTTAGGATAATTAAGAAAGTATAAAAAGAAGAACAAAAAAAGTCATAATAACTTGAAGTACTTTAGTACATAATTGAATGCTTGGAGTATTCAAAAGAGTTGAGTTCTGGCTAAAAGCAAATAAGGAAGGTAGCGAAAGGATACTTACGAATATTTTAAAGTCATACTTCGATTACTATACTCTTCTCTTGTTGAACATTGAAACATAGGAATGTATCTGACCAACTGTGAAAAAAATAACGAGAAAGATAAACCGCAAGAACTAGGAACGAATACGTTCTTATTACTGACTCGTTGATTTTATTTTTCTATTTCTCCCTTTCCTTTTCCTGCTCTTGGAACCACGCCTTGGATATTCCCGTTTGAAGTTCAAAAGCCACGTGCTTGCATTAACAGTCTTAGAATAGATCAAACTATCTATCTTTCGTATTTTAACCCTTTACATTTATTTATTTTCAACAATTCATTTTTTTCATTTTTTTTTCTCTGCTTTTACAAAGTGTTCTATATATAGATAAAATTAGGACAATTCGTTGAACTTAATAAGAAATTCTTTTTTATAATATTGTTGGTATGAAAAGAAAATCATGTGAAAATTTATTTTTTATACGCATTAATTCGTGAAGATTAAGTTAAATTTATTTTTTAAATGAATTCAATAACCTGTCGTATGAAGTTAACAAAATTATTAATTAGATTATAAGGTAGTGAATTTTTAAACAAATCAAATTTGTTATGGTGAATCATGTAGTGTTGGATCAATTTCAAGATTGAGAGAACCTTGTGTGAAAGTGAACTATCAGATAAAATAATTATTCTATTGATGATGATACTGTCCCACTCGGAGATATCATAGTTTCATTCAAGGATAGGATCCTTGAAGTGTGAGTCACGCTATCCAAGCATTATCGTTTTCGCAATGAGACCTACTAATGGTATGTCTTCCACTTTTGCGTGAGTATAGAAGTAGATGATGACATCAATGATATTATCATAAATAACTAGATCGTTCATCAACCACTGAACAGATTTGCTGTAATAAAAAAGTTATATCTATTCCAAAAAATAAAAACAGCTTTTTTCTAACAATAAGATATCATTTTTTAAAATCAGCAAGACCAAACATGTTATCAACTTTCATATCTAAAATTTAACACCCGATCTAACATCAAATTTTAATCCTCCGTTGGCAAGGTAGATTTTACTAACACCGTCATGGATGTGTTTTTTCAATATTATTGTTATATACAAAATTTGATAAAATTTACTATTACTCTTTAGAGTTTCTAGAATATACTCCATATATATATATATAATAGTTTATTTTATTTAATTTAAAATAAAAATAGTTATTTATAAACATGTGATAAAAAATCCTAAAAGATTCACGATACCAACGAAAGCTTAAATATTTAATATTACAAATGGTTCTCAGCAAACCGAATCATTTTGACATTTAATCCTTTCACTGTCCATCAGAAATATAAAATTCTACGTATATAGATCTTCTTCCATATAGTCAACTAAATATAGTAAGACGACAGACGATAGTTCTTCTTCTTTTCCCAGAACACGAGATGAGTGGGACGGTTCTGGTCCACTAAAAAGAAGAAAGGAAGAAAGAAAGAGATTGACGTATAAGATCCACGGGAAAGGTAGGTGGAATCGTCGAAGCGACGAGAGCGTTAGATTTCACAGGCTGATCCTCTCCCTCAGCAAGAGGAATCGTTCGAGCACGAAGATAGGAACTCAGATAGATCCTTGATCTAGAGCCACTCGAATTAACACGCTAGACCATGCGTGAGTCTTGTAACCAGTAATGTTCTGAGATACTTTTGCCCTATGGTATATCAGAATCAGTCGTGCTATCCTAATCGGACATGACTGACAATAATAAGCAACTTCAATTGTCCAAGAATTCTGATATATGTATCTGGAGTGATGAATAATGTCAGATAGGAAACAATTGCTAATCATACATTTAACATTTGGTTTAGTATTCTATGATTTTAACTATATTAATGTACTATTATTATAATATTACATGCTATATTATTTATGATATATCGTATATTGTAAATATTTTTATATATTTAATATCTAGATAAATTTAAAATATCTATATGACAACTACACTTTTATTATGTTTCCAATTTTAATCACTATAATATTCTATTACCATATTAGATATACTAGAACTCTACTGAGTATATAGCAGATATTTATATATTTTTTATTTATGCATATCTAAATTATTGACAGTATATCTTTTACACATTTAATACTAAATAATAAAATACTACTATATAATCTCTCTATATATATAGTATTATAATATTCCTACGATTTTATTCTCGAAACCTTCTACATATTTGTATGACAAAAATCGTTAATCCCTGTAAGGAGCTTGATAAGTTAAATTGATTTTAACAGGCGACAATTTGGCGGATACGTGGGTGTTAGTGAATCACGTACGTCTGTGAGCTCCTATTCCTAAGCGAAGGCAAGAACACTGGTGCACGTGCGAACTCGAGATCAAACGTACATGTTTCTCAGTCTCGCATCGTGGAGTTTTCCCACATGTAATTTTTACGCTATAGGATAAAAGAAAGAATAAGACTTCTTTTCGTCCTTCTCTCTCTCTCTTTTTATTTCTCTTTCTTTCTTTCTTTCTTTCATTCTCTTTCGCGACTCGAGTCTACTTCATGTCAGTCGTAAAACTCCCCTTACTTTATCCCCACCATCTTAGCTCACGTCTTACCTTTACGTACGTACACTCGGTCTCTACCACACAACACCACTACAATATCTTTCGAGTAGCCCTTCGTTGTTGCACTCCGTTTTTATAGATTCACGTGAGTGCGCAGAAGGATCGATAACACCGAGACAAACAGACAAGCTAGTCTCCTTTCAGAAACTGGACCATCAAATTTAAAATCGTCGTTTACTTTTATTTCAATTCAAAATATTATTCCATCCTTATCCCATTTATTTTGATCAAAGCTATTTTCTACGTCAACCCTTAACAACTTTTCTCCATTTTATATTTATAAAAAAAAGATAGAAAGGACAAGTATAACAGGATCTAAAATATAACTGAAAATATTTTTCATAAATTTCCAATCCCCTTATCCGTAAGAAAAGTAACAGTAGGAGATGAAGAAGAAAAAAGAAAAGGAAAGAAAATAATCAAGGAAAAGTTTTCTTAAAGAAGAAGAAGAAAGAGAAACGGTTTAGTTTTCGCGGACAATAACTTCCGGTTCCTTGCTGAACAAGGCAAACTCATCACCTGACGATGAGTCAGAGAAATTAGTTCGCTTCCCATACACCTGCTGCCCCAA
Source organism: Polistes canadensis (assembly GCF_001313835.1). NCBI lineage: Eukaryota > Metazoa > Arthropoda > Insecta > Hymenoptera > Vespidae > Polistes > Polistes canadensis. The sequence goes on along the minus strand of NW_014569564.1, from coordinate 981,354 downwards.
GCCCGAATTGCGTAGCAGGTTCCATCCGCCATTAAACATGCGCGTCTACGTTTATTCCTCGAGGGTTGAGAACGATTACTCTCTCTTTCTTTATATTATATTATCTTTTTCTCTCTCATTCATTTACCACAAATAATTCTACCGTCTTCTTCCATTGTCCCCGAAACGAGTCCCGGATTCATGGGCCAGCGACTTATGACATTAAGCCTAAGACCCTTTAGGGTCATCAAGGCACTCCTGATTCCTTCTTCCAACCCTGACACGTCTATTACCCGTGGAAACTTATCATTATACGAGGACTTTAGTTTGCCGACATTTTGTTTGACTACAAATTTAACAGACAATTTGTTCTTTGTTCAAGATTACTTACTCCTTAAACGATTATCTATTAAACAAGTTTTAGGTATATAATAAATCGAATGAATTTTTCAAAATATGTGAATTAAAATATATACGGGTATTAAATGAAATTAAATAGATTTCATATCTTTGAATTTTAGTAATGAAAGTTTCAATACTTTGGCGTAACCTGTTGATTCTTTTACGTTTTCTACAAGTCAACTTGAATTTTATGCAAAGACATCATAGCTCTTTTACGTACTAAGAGAAAACAGATAACTCGATCAACAGGTATGAAGAAAATCGTAAAAGCACAGATGGTCGTCCTTCGAAAGAAATTCATGACATCAGTAAAGCGTAGGATGTTTCTCATTATTTAAGACGTTCAAGAAGTTGCATCTGCATCAACCTTGCTACTACCATGAAGCAGCTGTTTCCTAGCGACGGCACGTGCTTTTCCGCTGTCCAACAACAGCGTGTGCCACCAATTGTTAAAGCTAAATCCTCCAAGGAAGAAGATTGGGTCAGGTGCGATTCGGTCTCGTGCCGCCAGCTGGATTTCATCGATAATTCGACCCCTTTTGATCTCTTTTGTAAAATTGCCAAGAAAAAAAAGCTCTTTTTTCTTTTTATTTGTACAGTATTTTCATACATAAATGAATCCATTATTCGAACGATTTCTTTTTTTATCTACGTCAAAACGGGTGTCGATTAAATCTTCAGGAAGTGTGATTGAATGAATTTCACATTGATCTCTAATTTTTGACGTCAAAATAAATCATATATTATTCGCATTATAAAAAACGTGGTTTGATTGTGACTTTTTATAATTTTATATTACACGTTGGTTATCTATTTACGTCTTATATAATTATGCTTATGTAATATTGGGTTGGCAACTAAGTGATTGCGAATTTTGTCGATTATTAAAATAACCGCACTCACTTAATTGCTAACTCAATACGTCATTGTAAGGGATGCAATTACGGCTACCGATATCGGCTTAACACTATTATTTTTATTGCTTGATTTTTAATCGAATTTATAAATAAATGAAAAATAATAAAAATTACACTTTTTTCAACCGACCCTCGTACACGTAATTATCAATAAAAATGAATAATCAATGTACAATGTTCTTGTATTTGCTAACTTCATTACTAACTTTCTTAAATGTAAATCAAATCTTGTATATTTATTGTATAACATTTTCTTTTTTACTTTAACATTCTTAAAAAATTATCTTTTAGTTTAACATAAAGTATGTACATGGATGATAGACAAAGTCGTATTTTATTCAACATGACACAATCATCACCTGATGCATTATTCCAACATTTTTGTCTTGTCGTTGATAATATGTTATCAGAATGCAAGCTCAAGAATAGACATATTTACGTTAGGAGTTAAACTTATGTGTCAGTGTTTCGTAAAGAAAAATGTAATGTGTATACGTATAGATATGTTGCATTTACTGGTTGTAACAGAAAGCTTGTTTAACAGACGACGTCTTGTGCACGTTCCAGTGAACGAGTCGAGCACGATCGTTCAAGGATGAAATTCATCGTCTGATGTGAGATGAAACTCTCCTAAGTTAGATACCTTGTTCTTGTTCATTAAGTAACTTTACAGTTTTGATTATCATTAACATTTAAAACGACAATTGAATACGAAAGTAGAGACGTTTGATCTAATCTCGTGAATCTGTCGATCATAATCTATATACCCATCAATATATTTATTGATTTAAATAATGTTCAATTAGTTTCGGCGATCTATCAATGATTAAAGGATATTCAATGATTAATTTTTCAATTTATCATGACGTCATCAATCGTTGATCATCATCACCTATTTTTAATTATTCGAAAATTATCAATGACAAAAGAAAATTAAAACAAACATTTACCAATGAATCTTCTATCTATCGTAATTTGTTATTTGAGGTATGATACCATTTTGATTAAAAAAAAAAATAATACTTGCTGATTTTTTTGTGGAATTTTTATCATGCGAAACTAGAAAACCTATCATTAGCATGTAATTTTTTTATAATGATATTTTTTGTTTACAAAATAATACTTCCTGTAAATAAAAAAGGAAAAAAAATCATATCAGGACTTAAATCAAATTAAATATATTTTCGATATTTCGAAAGTTATCGTTGAGAAAGTCAATAAAAAATTAACAAACTAATCTATTGATGGATATTGATGCTGATGTACCGATACAACCGTGCGGTGAATTACCATCTCCTATGCATTCGTTTTCTATTCGTAACACGAGACAAAGCAGTTACCACACCCTGGTTGCGTACGCGGTTTATACTTAAAACACTTGTATCACGTGTCACGTAAGACGCGGTATGGCTAACGCGTGCTCCATGCAACGAATACTACTTGATAAATAATCGAATCTTTATATTAGACAATTAGAAATTCAATTTCGAAGAAATACAAAATATCAATCTAATTAAAAATCCTTATACGTGTATATATCCTACTACGTGACCTTGAAATAAAATACGTGAACGGGTTGAAAAGTTTTGAGCTCAACATAGAAACAATTTGTATGTTCAGTAAGAGAGAAAAAAAAAATATGCAATTGAAAACATTGGAATATCTGTATGCATAGATGTTCGTATGTATGCGATATTGAAATAAAATCTTTCTTATATTCTTTCAGTATAAAAAAAGACATTTTATTTGAACAACTTTTCTTCCATATTTTTTCGTCAAATTGTCATAATGTCATAAAGCAGAAAACCGCTTGATTTTACGCTCGGCTTCGAAATTAACACAAAAACGACGAATGCTTTTAATCCTAAAAAATCTTTAAGCATGACCATTGTATTCCATCTATCCCAATATTTCCTTAAGACGACAGAACTATTTACCAAGCACGAACTAACGGTGAACAGAATCGAAGAAAATCTTGAAGTTTACGTGACTGCTACTTCGAATGAAGAAAATCATTTCGTTATTTTTCTTCTGTCCAAAAAAGAAAAAAAAAGGAGAAACCTAAAACATTATTCCGTATAAATAAAAAAAAAAAAGAAAAAAAATTTATATCTGCGAGTATAAAATTATTATAAATCGATCGAAATATAATAATGGTGAATGGCAATAAAAAAAGAAAATAAAAAAAAAAAAAAGAAAAAGTGGCTCGTTTAGTTAGAAAAAAAAAAGAAATCGATTGCGATAGAAAGTAAGTCAACAACTGTTCGACTTTTTAAACGTGGAGTTTGCGCTTTGTCACTAGACTACGTAGACGAATAACGGGTTTCATATCATCAGGCGCACGTGTCTCTTGTCAACGAATGGTGGTAAATTCGTGCAAAACGAATTATGCATATAAAAACAATTGGTCAAAATTATTTGAACATCTTACAAGATGATAAAAAATTGTCTTTAATAAGTATTCTATCTAATTGTTTTTAATATTTGTATAGAAAATTAATTGTTTGTTAAAAAAAATATTAATATTAACTTTCAAATTTAATGTTTCATATATTCAAAAAAAAAACTTAATTCGTGCAGCAAAAGTATTTTCAGTCTTAATTATTTCTTAAAACAAATTACTTTTACAAAACTGCAGAAGTTAGGAGACTAATTGTAAGAGTATGTAAGGTAATACTGAAAGCAAATGGTGCGGCTATATTACGATGAAACTTAGAGATTGAAATATTCTATAGGCGTTCTGAAAGTTTTCTCAATTATGTTATGAATCGGTTTTAATAAAACTTATTTATATAATATATTTTTGCAACTTTGTTAGAAAAATAAACGACTAACTTCATACCAAACATTCTTCAATTTTTTAACATATTAAAATATCACTTACTTGTACAGCACTGTTGAGAAAACAATTATTTTGACCCGGTCCATTGAGCAAACCCTTTGTGCTGGTAAAACTGGTATTATGGTCTCTATGTGATGATTTTGATTCATTTTGCGATAAACTCCCATGGATCTGATGATATTGGGTAGACGGTTTCAAATAATCGACGAAATCAACGGTGTCCTGGGATGCAGCTTGCTGCTGTAGCCCCATGATGATTGGCATTTTCGATCGAACTACGTCGTCATCATCTACATTGAAATCAGAAAAGGAGAAAATTACGTGAAAAAAGAATAAAGAAAAGGAAATAAAAAAAAAAAAAAAAAGAAAAAAGATGAAAAACATCTAATAATCGAGATAAAGCTCGTAATAGAACGAATTTGCAAAATCGTTTGCATCGATTTAAAACTCGATTGAAAGATTACATCGTTCGATAACAGAATTGTTTTCTTTCTTCTCGAAACATAGGCCAAGCCTTTCCTCGATAACAAGGGGATCTCAATCGAGTTCCATTGAAAGCTTTGTAAACGCCAATAGATACATACATTGAGATTATCCAATGATCGATCGATTCTTTTTACAAGATAATAGGCGACCGTGAATCATTTTCGTATTCGATGATAATTTATCGATTAAAAAAAAAACCGCTAATAAGAAAGAAAGAGAGAAAAAGCACGTTTTATTTTATCAAATTACTTCATTAAATATTACCGTATTTGTTACTAAATTATTCTCAATACAAAAAAGGGTAGAATTTTTTTAATTACTACGAGATAATAGGGTTGTCGTTAATTGGTTTCGTATACAATCATTTTATCGATGGAAAAATCACTAATGAACAAGAGAAAAAAAATGCATTTCATTTTTTAATTAAATTACTTCATTAAATTTTTCCTATATTTGTCGGTAAATAATTCTCGATAAATAAAAAAGATAAAATATATAGTTCTATAAAATAGAAAAGAAAATTAAATAAATGAATGAATGAATGAAATTAGTTGACTCCCCGTATCGTTAATTAAGTAACTCTTTCGCGACTTTGAAAGAGAACGAAAAGGTAACCATCCGTTCGTTCCAGTTAGTAGTTATCGCTTCGAGGGACAGTCCTTGACAATTTCCTGCACGGAAACGAATCCTTTTTGAGAGTTCCCACCTCGAACGTTTACGTTTATACTAAGTACATATATATATACTTATATACTTCGTATCTAACAAATACGGTCTCATGTCCCGTGATTATTGCATTTTCAAACAAGGCAATGACGACACGTGTTCTGATCGATTTCGAACGTTTCATTTAATTAACGTTCTCTTCTACCGATATGGAATCTTTGATAAAAGTATTGTTAACGGGGTCTGATAGAATTTCAGATAATATCAATGGAATTTAAACGTATCGATCGGAATGAAATTTTCCAATAAAAAGTAACGATTGATAATAAATTTTATAATACAATATTTCGAAAATAATTCTCTTGTATAATATATTATTAATAAAATTAACACCTAATTCACACCAATAACGATTTTATTTTTTTTCATGGAATTTATGTAATTTTTAAAGAATGAAATTGTACAAATCATTGATATAAATAGTATTTTCTGTTTTATTTTTTTGCATGTAATATCTAGTAAAAAATATATTAATGGTGCTGAAACATTATTAGGAATAGAAAATAAAACATATGAAAAAAATATATTAAAATACATGGGATAGCAAAAGATGAAATGGTATGTTTAAAAAAATGTGAAAAAAGAAAGAGCTAAAAAAAAGGGATGTTCCGGTACCGGGAATCGAACCCGGGCCGCCTGGGTGAGAGCCAGGTATCCTAGCCACTAGACCATACCGGATTGATGAAGTCCTGAATAAGGTTTCATAATATTACTAATTATTATATATTATTAATAAAATTACAGTGTATATGTACATACGCATAATTTTTAAAAGAATACTAACTAACTTTCTTTTTATATAATTTCAAAAATACATTTTTCATATAAACTCTCAAATATATTATTTATATATTTTTAAAAACAAATCTGAAAAAAACACATTTTTTTAGAAATGAGAGATACTATCATCACGCTATAAAATACTACTATATGTCTTTTCTCTTTCTCTCTCTCTCTCTCTCTTCACGGCCAAACAGTACGTATTACGAGTGGTAACGTAACAGAGTTATGTTGTTCAGAATGACAATAGCGGTATAAGCGAACGTATTTATAGACGATAGTCGACCATACATTTTCTTTCTAAGCCATCTTCTTGTCATCTCTTTAAATCTTTGTCTCGCTTTCAGCAACGATAAAAAAATAATTTGAATGTTGAATCACAAACGTAGGAATAATTTCAAGTTCATTATCATATGTTACGTATTTTATGACTTTGATAATACTTTATTTTCAATTTCAAAAAAAAAAAGAAAAAAAAAACAAAAAAAAACATACATAATTATTAAATAGAGAAGAGTAATTTGAATGAATTGAAAAGAAATGGAGGGGAAAAAAAAGAGAATAAAAAGTCTAAGAAATTATCCAGGCCGACAAAGTGAAGTCTGTGTTCTAGTAAGACTTTCTCGATAGTGCTAGGAAACGTGACAGTTCATCTTGTAGAACGGAAGAGAGCCGTGCTTTTAACAGGCCGCATAGCTGCAAGAGTCAGCAAGAAACGTGAGAGCCTAAGTCGATTGTGAACTGATGCTCAAAACTATATATCCAACGTTTCTCACACTCTTCTCGTCAATTTATTATGCATATTCGATGTGTCATGTGTATACAAACGATGACTCAGGGAAACACTGAAGAACGAAATTTTCAAAAAGAAATATTCAAATTTTATATGTTTACTACATTTTTGACAATTTTTATTTTCTTTTTATTTTCATTCTTGGTAGTCTGCCAATTGTAAAAAAAATATATCCAACGTGGCGTGTGTTTTGTTGAATTGTCAAAGAATCTTTCAAATGTTAACACATTATTGACCGATCACGTGTATACTTAAGCTCCCATGTGTGATTTTGTTAAGTATAAAATTGGCAAAGTTATTATTATAATATTATTTACTGTAATAGTAGTAGTTTCTTGAAGCTCACGGTTAAGAAATTATTATTAGATTACCCAGATAAATTCGCCAGAGTTTTTAGATGAATATAATATATTTATTTTATAGAAAATTTATATTAATTATTTACCAATTTATAAATTAAACACCAATATTTCAGGCAATCCAATCCAATCCAATACAATATAAATTTTATTTCGTTTTTACAATAAGTAATATTAATTGTATTTGATAATGTTAACTTTAATATATATGAGTTTCAAAGGGAAATTAAAGACATTTAATAAATTTGATGAACAATTTATTATGACCTTGTTGAACGTTTCGTCCCTTACTGGGGACTTCCTCAGCAACTACAAATTTTTTTTTTTTTATTATTAATTATGACTTGTTAAAAAGATATATAAACATTACAATAAATAAACTTTAATTTTTTACCTCGATCACTTAGTTCACGCGTCAATACATATTATTTTATTTTCCGAGTCATACATTACAGTAAATTATAGTATAAATAGTGTCAATAATAGGATCTAATTCACAATGGAGGTAGAAAATAATGGAACCTTACCCTTCCTAGATATGAATATTATAAGAAATGAAGACGGTTCCATTGTAACGAACTGGTATGTGAAACCCACAAGCTCTGGTAGATGTATAAATTACAATTCGAATCATCCAATGAGCCAAAAAATTGGGGTCATTAAAGGATTACTATT
>NW_014569564.1:963759-972534 GCF_001313835.1 Polistes canadensis | reverse complement strand
TTTGTAGTTGCTGAGGAAGTCCCCAGTAAGGGACGAAACGTTCAACAAGGTCATAATAAATTGTTCATCAAATTTATTAAATGACTTTAATTTCCCTTTGAAACTCATATATATTAATATACTGTTGGGACAAGAATATTGATAATTAAGTTAACTTTAATTTTGATATTACCAATTAGATTCTTTTGTATAATAACCGGTCAACAACAAGTCAAAGAAGCCAATCGTGTATAAATGTAAAAGAGAAAAAGAAAGAAAAAGAAAGAAAAAGAAATGTTTCCCACTTGTAGAAAATAACGGAATCCTATCTTTACGTCGAAGTGGATTCATTCGTATAAGTTAACATAGCTAGTCAAAAAATTCCTATTTCTTTTTTTTGTTTTCTCTATTATATCCACTTTGTCAAATAGTCTCGAATTAGACGATAATAATCACGATGACAAGATGTTACTTTCTTTGATTGTTGCATTATTCGATTCTTCTCTTATTTATTTCCATGAAATGTGCGAAATATAATATACGTGTTGTATATATCGAATGTTGCCGACTTGCACATCGTGCTTGCGGTCTTCGGAAAAAACTCGTTCGACTGGTTACAAGTAAAATATACCGCTGGAGAATCTTACCTTCTCGTGACAGTGCTACCGAAGAAATGCAAAAGATCTTTGATCGAGCACGAGACTGCGGGAAACGTCTCCAACATTTGTTCTCCTTTTGCAATATCGTATCACTATAAACATCTTGTATAAACATTCAGAGGGAAAGAGAGAAAGAGAAAGAGAGAGAGAGAGAGTTTGAAATTCAAACATCTTCCTGTACGAATGAAGGTGAGATTAAATATCACGTCATTTATAAAATACTATATTAAAAAATTTCATTGAAATATTAATTGTCATTTTATCACGTTTTATATACATACAGACCTACACACAAATAATATTAAAATTAAAAAAAAAAATTATAATGAAAAATATTAGAATGTGAAAAAAAATGTTTCAGTTTATAACTAAAAAGAATAAACAATTAATAAAGGATTACGACAATTCTCGTCTTTTTTTTTTTTATACGCGTTTATCAACGACTCGACGAATTAATATATAATTTTATTAAAATATATTTAAAAAATGTGGATAAAAGAATCAATGAATATACATAGAGTGTAATAGTTAGGAATTAATAAATGTGAATAAATAAAAATGCTTTGTATTGTGTACTAATATTTTCGGTATGTTTAAAAATTGGCAATCTTCGTAAACACATTGGACACAAACACAACATAATTTAGTAAAATTTACTTAATGGGAGTATTCATTCCACATTCGTTTCTGAATGAAGGTAGTAGAGTCACGATGAAAGTACTACATATACCGATATATATCACGACATACCGGTCCACGATTCACATCCACGAACGCGTGCAAGCAATAGACGCGAAAAGAAGCCTTATCGTAAGATGATTCGAGGAATGGTCGAAGCATCACGTCGGTCAAGCTTGGATGGAACTCGTCGAACAGGTGGAATGACTGGCTACGAGTCCGGCATTAAACGGTTAAATAAATGGCTAAACCTGTCTAAACGTAAACACGGAGTAAATCCCAGACGAAAATCAATCTGTCTAGTGTCTGGAAGAAACTCGTTAATTCTTTTTCCTATGTCATTTTAAATGTTAATTACTTTCTTACTCAAAGGGATAAGAAAAAAAAAAGAATAGCGTAGGCTTCACACACGAAAGTAGTGAAACTCGTATTATCATGTGAAAAATAATCAATTGATTCATACAAGTGTTTCATAAAATCGTACATCGTTACGCTTACTAGATTTTTCCTACAAAACTATTGGTATATTGAGTTTACGCTGAAGAAAATTAAAAAATGAATATATTAGTATATCTTAATTACATATTTAATGAGTTTAACTTGAAAGACTTCATTATAACAAATGAAATGAACAAAGACGAAAATAATACCCTTATCTTAAAATCGTGCATGTTGATATAACTGAAGGAATATCCGGCTTGTTCATGTCTAACAATCTATCATGCTTTGTGTTTTTACTGTTATTTAAATATTTTTTAGTATCATAATCAATTTACAATTAATTAAAGTTAGAATAATACAAAGTACATTTGTTTTAAAATTACATATACTTCGAATATTATACAATTACGATCTGATATTTTATTAAATGAAAATTTTCAACTCAAAGTCATCACTGATCATAATCAAGAATATTAAAACAAATGTATTTTAGTTTAAACAATCCAAAATATTAGTAAAGTACATTAGAGTATAAGACATACCTTAAATGATTGTTAATTAATCGAAGAAAATATATATTGAAGTCTAGAAGCACGGAATATAAGATTTACGTACAGTCTCCCTCGAAATTCACCGTTAGACTGACACGTTGTCCTCCATGAAAGTTCTTTTATTGAATGTTGTTTATATGACTTTTCGAAGGATACATATGTATAATAATAATGATATGGATAATAAATAAAATTTCCTTTTGCGGAAAGTCATATAAACAACAATCAATAAAAGAAATTTGATCGACATTCATAAACGACAAAGAGTGAATCTAACATTGCATTTCTGAGAGACCGGTACCACGAACTTATACTCGGTGCTTTTAAACTACAATATATATTTTTTTCGATTAATTAACAATCATATCAAACACTCTTAAAGTATGTCACATCCCAATTCATCCTTTCATAAACAAATGTATCTCGCAATAACTATCGATTGACGTATCTCCTATACACACACACACACGCATTAGAATCTCCCATAATTTTGTTCAACTGTAAATCGAATATGGGTTCTATCTCGCTCTCTCTCTCTCTCTTTATCTTTATAGTCATTCGTTTTTCATGTCATTTCATAAAATTTTATCGTTACCGTTGTCACCAAAATTTCACCTCAAAAACGAAAGGAAAAAAAACAAAGGAGGCAAAAGATTTTGAGATGCGTTAACTAATTATATTTATAGATGAAACAAAAGTTATATTAAAAGAATAAGTATAAAAAATTCGAATAATTATATAAATGATTTCCAAACGAATTAAAAAGAACGTTGCCGTGTCAGCGAGCAATTTCGTTTTGGTATTATGAGTACGAAATCGAAAGAAAGGGGAAAATGTCGAAGCGTGGTTACCCGGTCACTAAGCATTTAATCATAGCTCGCGGCTTCTCGATTCGATTTCAATACGATCGGTCGACTTTTAATGAACTCACGTAGTTCATTTGCTCTCATTTGTCTTTTTTACATGCATTCAATAATAGACGATGAATAATGATCAAATATGACTGATAATAATTATGATGGTATTATTAATTAAACGAATTTTATCAAATTACATTTTAATGGAAAAAGATAAAAAGAAAAAAAATAGAAAAAAGAAAGAAAAGGAATTAAATTGAACACACTTCAAAATAAATTTTTACTCTTGATAAAAAGAATATTCCATTTCTTAGGGTTATGCCTAAACCGAAAAGACTCGTTTCTTCTCTCTTTCTCATTTTTTTCTTTCTTTTTTCCTTTTTTTCTTCTCGAACGATAATATTGCCTTCTGATTATCCAGCAAGCCCTCGAGCTGACTACAGACGCTTAAGTTACATCGTAACGATGCCAGAACCCACGAACCGGTTGTGGACCCTTAGGCCCTGCCACTGCACTTATTTGGCCCCATGCGTGCCCTTCATCAAAATATCCGATGGAAAAGAAGAGAGAGAAAAAAGGAATAAGCGAAAATTCGACGAAATCGGTAAAAAATAAAGAATGTGACTTCAACTCGCACCTGGCACCTAAGAAAAAGAGAAAAAGAGAGACAGACAGAAACTAAGGTAAGATATATAAGTGATACAGTTTGATATGAAAAGAAGAAACAAGAAATTAGTAAACAACGATTGTTTAAGCATCATCTACAATAAATTTTAATTTTTCTATTGTTTTTATAACCATGATCAATAGAGTGTTGACCATTGAAGTCTTCTTGAAAGGGAATACAATTGCAGATGTTCAAAATTGCATAAAAAATGACGACAACTCTATATGAGAAAACATATTCGCACACAACCATAAATCAACTTTTATTTGAAATATTTTCTTCAATAACTAAAATTATAGAAGTTATATTCAGGTATCCGATTTTAACTTACTCATCCTGTATATTAATATTTTTCAAGTAAAAAAATATTAATATGGAAGAAATTTCTTATTAAAACAAATGAAAGCGAATAAATACAAAATATACAAAAAAAAGAACTGATCGGCTAAAATAAAACTGGCTACTTTTTTTTAGATAGTATGAATGAAATTTTACGCGATCGAAAGATATAAAAATAAATTGATTGAAGACACGAACTGGCCAATATTGCACCAATGGCTGTTTGCCAGAGATGCAGAGTAGTCCAAGTTGCGTTCTGCAGTTCGCATTATGCAGTCGGATGCAAAGAGCCGTAGATATTCCGTCGTCCGTTTTCGTTATCTCCCTTTTACCCTTGCCATCTTTTCTCTCTCTCTCTCTCTCTCTCACTCTCTCTCTTTCTCACTCTGTTTCTTTCTGTCTCTCAGAGAACTAACGCTCTCAGAATGAATCGTGATTTATTCCGACCATGCTATTTCTATCTTCTGCTCTCTTCACGTTGGGTTGCTTCGTTCAAACTGAGGAGACCCTTGAAATGGTACTTTCAAGGTTAAGTAACTTTCCATTGTTCGCGCATACGTTCATTTCTTAGCTCGTCTAATTAATTTGTTTGTTCTCGCTCTCTCTCTCTCTTTCTCTCTTTGTTTTCCTTTTCAAAATTATACAAAAAAAAAAAGAGTTTTATATATATAAATAAAAATTCAGATATGAAATTAAGAAAAAACAATATGATGCTATAAAATATACCACGCCTTTGAAAACGAGCACTCAATAAAATGAAAAAGTCGCGTGTTTGGGGCGTGCGCACTATATTAAACGTACTATGTTCATTTGACGTATATTCTAGGGTGTCAAATTCCCAAAGGAATCGGTGAAAAAAGAAGAACGAGCAACCCGTAAAGTGCTGTCTGCTCGATGGTTCAGTATCAACCAGGTGCGCGAACTACTAACAGTAGCAAGCTTCAAATTGAACGTTGGATTATCTAAATAGTAACTGAAGGATTGACAGGACAGATAATTTGATTAGAACGAAGTCAGATGATTTCATGTGATCATGACGAAAAGGAACGTCTATGAATTGAAAAATTAAATTTATCGTATAAATGAAATATTATAATATAAAAATGACGTTGCCAGAAGATATTCACAAATATCCGGGAATCCTTCAAAAACATAAGAATATTACAATAGTTACGACGGAATCTACAAAACTCAACATAATCACGATAACTTTTTCTGAATATATCCAAGATGCTATAGACATGCCATTGGTGATTCTAGGAATTTGTATAAATCTATCGATAATCTTTGTTGTGGCCTTGAATCCATCTTTGCGAGTATCAACGAGCTATTATGTTATCAGTTTGGTTATTTCGAACATGGTGATCATGATCGAACCATCTCAAAGAATTCTTCGATCCATTTTCAAATTCAAAATTCCTATAAATCTCGACTACATTTTTCACATTAGTTTTTATTCGTCTTTATTAACGATCGTGATTTTCGGTATTGAGAATTATATCGGGACTTGCGAGAGACACGCTTCCATATATGAATTTTTCAGAAAAGCATCTAACACAATAAAGAGATTACTTTTCATCTGGTTGGTGTCCATAATGATCACAGCTATGGAACTTCATCTTTACGAACATTTCGAGGAAGATGATATGGATGATATATTTGCAGCTTCGACGATCATGCTCTTGGTTTTTGCGTTCTTAATTCTTAGTCTGATTCATTTTGCAATATTCTACGAAATGTTTTTACTCAAATTGATCGAAGGGCAATGGCGACGAAATGATCTAGATAATTTTTGTTTGTCGCGTAAGATAATATGATAATAACGATCAAAATAACGAGATCAATTTTAATTCAAATTTTATTTTTTTCTTGTTTTTTTTTTTTCTGTTACAGTTAGCTTAGCCGTAATGTACTTTTTCACTATGGTGCCATATAGAATTGCTAAAATAATAACGTCGTTAAATCCAAAAGCAAAATGGTGTTGTTCGACGCGACTAATAGAAATATTTTATCTATTAATTAAAATCTTTCCAATAACATCTATGATCGTTTGTTACGTAGCATCCGAAAAATTTCGTAAAGGATTCCAGGTTCGTTAAATATGCTAATCTCAAAGTTTTAAAATATAATAAATACTAAAAGTTCATTTTTTTTTTTGTTTCTTACAGAATATTATACGTTCGAGATGAAAAAAAACTTTTAAGGAAAATGAAAAATTGTTTCTTATATTATAATTTTAATAATTCTAATAAAATAATTAACGATAGAGCTAATAATAAAATTTGTTAAGTAATATCAGAGTTGTCCTTGGTAAGGTAAAAATTCATCAACAAACGGATTAAAGATGAAATCAAATTTCCAAGTCCTTCCGCTACAAACTCGACTCGAACGATTACAAATTCCTCTCACGAGCCTTTCTCTATTCTTTCCAGCATCCACTAACATAAGAATAAAAGAACGAGATAGTAACATAAGTAGATATTATTACTACTCGTTGAAAAGGAGCAGAAGGAGTATGAGTACATTCTATTCGAGTTGTTTCGTATGGTACATTACCGAAGAAAGATATATCGTACATCCTATCTTCGATATATCGGATAAAGAAGAAAGGAAAGAAAGAAATATATATATATAAATAGAGTGAGAGAAAGAGAGAAAAAGAAAAAGACAGAGAAAAAGGAAATCACTGGGAGTTAGAGGCGTTCGCTCGAGACGACGTTTCCGGTCTGAACGTCAACACTTTTTTAATTCTTGCCACTAACAACAGTGATATAAAATTTACCATTTTACAAGTATACAAATAATATTAAAATTTCAACGAAAAACTCTACGTATTATTTTTTTATTGTAAAAAATAAAGTAACATAAATTTTATAAATCTTCGTTATTTTAAAAATTGAATTAAAAAAAAAAGAAAAGTGTATCTCTACACCTTCGAAATAGATTTTATCTCACAAGATTTATAATAAAAAGAATTAACAAATTTTATATAAATATGCGAAGTATTATAAAATTTCTTAAAAAAAAAAAAATATACGTCTTAACTTGGAAGTATATTACAAGATTAGTAAAAAAAAAAGAAGAACATAAATTAGCAAAGTCAACACACATACCAAGAAACCATTCAAAGATAAGATTTACACGACACCGTATAGATAATTTATATGCATAACACGAGAAAAAGAAAAAGAAGAAGTAACGAAAAATTCTCCGATCGAAGCCCGTTCAGTAAGCTTATTTTAAACGTACGAATTTATGCGGGTGTTTCGAAAGAGCACGAAGCCATACTCTCGAAGTACTAAATTTGCTTATGAATACGAAGTCGAATGTTGGAATAACGAATACGCTTATAAACCGATGATCCGAACTAGCGAGGAATAACAAAGCGATAATAATGATCATAGTAATAGTAATAATAATAATGAATGAATGAATGAATAAATGAATGAATACAAGTTTTAAGAAAAGGACCACCTTCGTGTTTCAAGACACGCGACACGACCAAATCATGAAACCAACATTGAATTGTCTTATTCTCAACAAAAGGTATCGTTTAATTCGATGAATATTAGCAGAAAGTATTCTTTTAAACTCCCACGTTTCTTTCGTTTGTGCCACGCAAACCTTCGAGTATGTTTTGCGCACGTTAGGTACGTACATACGTATATACAATACTAAAGAAAGATATAGAAAACTGTTTCTTTTCGTGGGACGTTCAAATGCCAACAAAGAAAGTTCTACCCTAATAATATGGGTCAGTGTTTAACTTTCTCCAAAATGATCCTAGTGTCTTCTCTTTTGGTGAGTGAAATTACCCAATTTCTTTTTTTATTCGATCACTTTCATTATTTTCCACAACAAAAAATATATATACATAAATGAGTTTATAAGTTTTAATCCTAACATAGAAACAATTTTATTGTCGATCAAATTCACTTTTATTTGTCGACGTAGTCTCGAAAACTTTTGAAAAAGAATAAACTTAAAACTTTTCAACTCACCCTTTTATTCGTATTAAATCTTTGAATATAACGAATAAAATAATAATGATACTTAGTAATGGTGTTTTAGAAGCACTGCAAATTTCTAAAAAGTTTTATTATTACTTTGAAAATACAACAGACGTGATAAAAAAAAGTTTCTAATTTCGTCGAAAGACTTTTCTACCAAAAATTAAATAACAAAATTATTTACTCGCGCCGATCAAAGAGTTAACACGTGTTTCGATAGCTCAGGGATTATATATTTGTATGTTCGTTGTTGCATATTCTATAAATATCTACCACCACAAGCACATCAATTTAAAAGGCTCGGAAAGACAGTAATAGCTGCCTCTCCGTGTCGTATAACCATAATAAAAGCGGCTGGAGTTTTGGCCCTGGCGGAACGAACGAAAGAAAAATCCGTAAAAATTTTGCAACCGAGTTAAATTATAATATATCTTCTTTTTTGTTTTTCTCGAATAATTTATTAAATCTGCGAAAAATTTCCAAAATTTAATGAAAATCTCGTTAAAATATATGTTATAGTAATTTCAATAAAATTTTACAAATAAATTTTCAGTAATATTATAATAGTAATATAGTAATAGTAGTAATAGTAGT
>NW_014569564.1:921340-963679 GCF_001313835.1 Polistes canadensis | reverse complement strand
TTATATAATAATATATAAATTCAGTAATATTATAATAGTAATAATAGTATAAGAGAGACTAGGCGAAAAATTTGAATTTCCCGCCATGTATGCGAAATTCGTATTTTTCCCGTTTAATCGTAAATCAACGTGTCTTCTATATTTCTCTGTTAGATGTTAGACGAAGTTAGATGAATAGATGAATAGATAGATAGATAGAAGATAGAAAGATAAAAGGAAGCGCAAAAGGTAGTAGCTGCTTTACAAGAAAATATTTTATCAAGTGCAGCCGTTAGCAAGGCACGTCAAATTATTATCCAACGTGTACGCTGCACGATTATACGTACACGTGCACGTAAGTTAATGAGTTTGAGACCTTCTGCGGTTGTAAGTTTCACGTAAAACTTTAAAGGAGACCAACGAACCGACGAATTTGCAACGCAGCACGAGCTCGATATTTATACTGCGTCAGAATTTTATTAAACAAATTTTAATTACGTTTGAAAAAATTATAGTATAGATACGGAGAGTATTGAAAATAAAAAAAAAAAGCTCTAATCCAACTTGTATTTTCTTCTTTCTCTCTCTCTCTTTTTCGTTTATCTTATCTATTTTATGTTAAATTAATTCTGATTGTGAGTTGACGTTCTTCAAATAGATTAGAAAAATATTTAAATTAATTTTCTTAAATTAGCAAATATGTATGTTACCTACGTGTTTTAAAAGAGAAATCGTATAAGACTTGATATTACGAAGACGTATACAAATCGATCAGCGTCTACGAGACGCTTAACACGATGCATGTAGATTGAAAGTTCAAGTACAACAATGCGAAGGACGTTCGTTCGCAAATAAACGATCTCGAGTAAGCCTTGGTGAAAGTACAAGGTCCTATCAACTAATATAAATGGTCTTCTTCTTAAATCTAATGCAAATATTCTCTTATTGTTAAATAAAATTTTATTCGTCAACATATACAGTTAGTTACAAAAACATTTGCACCATTACTGTCAATTTGAAATAATTAATATCTGCTTGTAATCCAATTTTTCCAAATTCTTATTCAAAGGTGCATATAAAATGATGACCTTCAAATCTCTTACGTGCCTCTACCTGAGAGAAAATATTCTCCAGAAAATAAATAATTCCTTGACGGCAAAAAAAATATTATTTGAACACTTTTTTTCAACCACTAAAACTGTAGAAATTATTTAGATAACCGATCGTAACTGACTTATCCTGCATAAATATACAAATAGATCTAAGATCGTGTATTCGAGATATATGTGCTTGAAAGTCGAATGTTATTGGAAAACAACGATAATTAAATTAACAAGTACTTGAATATTCATTCTTTCAATCAAATTAATACGAACAATTCTACTTGATACATTCAGTGACGAAATAAGAGTACATCTTTGCTTTCAAGGACAACGATAGATACGGCAATTGGATGTTTAATTATCACAAGATATACAATCGATATTTTTACCCTTACTTATTAATGATATCCAATCGAGAAATTGATTTATTTCGAGTACTCTATAAATTCGTTCTATTACTTGAATTACTATTAAAATAAAATAAATCAGTACTATATATAAAGAGGCATGATTTTTCTAAAGAGTCGAATTGTAAGAGAATGTATATATTCACGGATAACTATAGTAGATAATGACACAAGCCTAGTCTTATTACAGTTACGTTTTATACCGATCTTTTCGACGAAAAACACACGAAAACGAAAACGACTTAGGTTTTAGCATTAAACTCTCGACGCGCGGATACGAACGAATACGTGACCGTAATGTAAACAATTCTTGGCGCCTCTGTAGATACACACGAACGAACGAACGAACGAGTATACGAATCCGACAAGCAGTTCATGTGAATATTTCTTATCGTTAACAAACTTAGAAATTATATACATATGCATATAATAAGTTACAATATATATATATATATAATATGTATATAATATTAATATATTAATATACTTGTGTGTGTGCTTAATATAAAATACAATATTATTTTATTATTATAAATTTAATTTATATAATTTATTATTTATGTATAATAAATATTCCATATAAAATAATAAATTTATAATATTGTAATATGAATATATAAGTATATGTCAAGAAAAAAAGAGAAATAGGTCTATATAAATAATATAAATTAAAACAAATGAATCTTTTTTCCTATATTTCCTATAAGACGAAAAAACTTGTATCGTCCTTCTACGAGTCTTTCCCCCACCGATCATCCTCCCCACGCAACACCGCCATTTACATTTTGCGCCAAGGATAAACAAAAAGGTGACACATATCATACGATAACGATAACGCCGTATATGCCGTAAAAATAGACATTAGAAAGAAAAAAGAAATAGTAATTACCTTTTGTTGAACAGTAAAACGTTGTAAGTTTTGTAGAAGACGGTGAACGAACGATGTCTTGTGTTTCCGGTAATCACAGGAATGATTCTGGTATCGCATCTACGCTAGAGAGCACAATTAAAGTGTAAAATGCACGCAACGAACGTTAACCAGTTTCAAAGTAAAAATTACAATTTCATTATCAACGGTGCACAAAAAATGATAATTAAAAAATACACTAACTTTGTCTGATGTTTTTAAACGTGTGATAATGTAATACAGTTTTTGGTTTAATTCAAACACACATGTACACACGTTGATACACGCGTATATATAGAATATTTATATACGATGCATGTTTACGTATGTAATAAAAATAATGAAGAAATTACTGTCATTGTCACTTATTGAAAAAATCACCCTTGTGCATTCACAAATACAAATGTACTCCGATCGTCCTCCTTTTTTTATTTGTCTAATACACTTCTCATTTTTATAAATATTCCTTCGCAGAAAAATAAAAATGAATATTTTTCAAGAAAATACACGTTGTCAACAAGTAAGGCAAGTAGACAGTAACAAAATAAACGTCGAAGAGCGCAAGAACTCACTTCAACTCGGTTCGGCACTACGGCTCGTACTGAGAAACAATCAACGATTGCTCGCCACCACGCGACTACCAACTCGAACGGTCTACCGCGCAAGATGGCCGCCACTTAAGCATTTCTCATTGGCTACAGCCAAAGACGTTCGGCTACTTTCGACAACCCGCTTTTATCTTCACATTTTACCTTACATAAAAGCGAATTATTTTTATGATTAAATTTAGTACGAATAAAAAATATCTTATGAAGAAATAACGAAGTATAATAGTTATTAATATGATTTAAATTTAAACGAATTATTTGTATACATATTTCGATGATACGAAATTATAATTAATTATCAGTAGTCAATAATTCAAATATTATTGTATTTAATTGACACATACACACACACACACACACACACATTAAATATAAAGTAAAATAAAAAATATATTATAGTATAAATAACTGAATATTAAAATTACATATACTTTAAGGTAATACGTATATTATTCATATAAATTTTAATCTCGTGAAAAGTTATAATAAATTATAAATTGTTAATACCTCGACGTTTGTGTGTGTGTGAAATAAAATGAGAGTAAATAATGTGAAAAGTATACAAGTAACAAAGTATAATTCAAAGCAAAAATGTTTGATAAAAGAATTTCATTATTTTTTCTATCTTTTTTCATAATAACAAATAATTATAACAAATATAAAAATTGATTTATAAAAATAAAGTGAAACCGATTATATATACATAACAGTGCAAACTATACAACGTTACTTTTGCGTGGCATATGTATTATATACGTGCATTCTTTGAACACATTGAATACGAAAACAAATGATTCGACGTTTATTATACCTTTTCTCGCATTTTGAAGTATGTGAAATTCCGCTCACTAAGTTTACGCACAAAGCAGAGAAATTCTTGATAGGGGGTCGCACGTGCCTAAATACAGGGTTGCATTTTCTATTCCTGCACGCAACAGGAAATACGATGGTTTGGCTGACACAATGCTGTCAAAATAAATGCTTCGACAATACGAGCCGAATGGCACACGCATGAATGAAAAAGAAAAAAAGAGAAACTGGTTCTTTCATCCGCGTGCAGGAAGCTCCGAAAGAATATTTTTCTGATGCTGATTATATATATATGGTCATCCTTTCTAAATTATTTATCAGCGATTTTGTATATTTGATTATAACGCTAAATTTCATAGATATCAATAAAATTTGTTTTTTTTTTTTCGTAGAAATTTTATATAATAAATAAAATTAATTTCGAAAGTTACCAATTTAATAAATGTTTCCGTTGTATAAACTTGCTTATTTGTGCTATCGATGGCGCCACTCACCGATATTTTAAAGATTAATCGAATAAACAGTAATAAGGATTATATTTGATTGTATTTATACAAATTTATATGTATAAGCTCAATTATTTTTTTTGCAAATATCATCAAAGAAAATTATCAAGAATAATGTTTACGCTAATAAAGGATTGTTTAAAAATTGAAAAGAATTATTTCGTGTAGAAAATCTTAATCTTTCGAATGATCCTTTGATTTTTAGAATCGAACATAAAAAAGGTCTATTAGAATTCATGGGATAAACTTTACAAACATAAAAAAAGAGAATTCCCTGACATAGTATTAATATACGTATAAATATATTTTTTTTTGTTCTATACCAAATAGATACGGATTATATCGATTTCTTATCTTCTCCCTTTTTTTTTACACAATTATTGACTTACTTATAAGTATAAATAAAAAGTTTTATATGATACAAAGTAAAAAATACCACTTTCATATAGGCACATAAAATGGAAAAATACTTTGACAGCTTTTACACAACGCTAAGTTAATATAATTAATAGAAAGAAAAATATTGAAAGCAGTAGCATGACAAACAGTATATGTATATGTATATATATATATAAACGCTACGTGTCATAAGTTTGAATTCAATTTATGAACTTCCTTATTTCGAAACCACATTTATAAATATTGCATGGTATAAGAATTATCTCTTAAATAAATGTTATAATTCATATGGCAAAACAAAAGAAGCTCGCGAATATAAATTGAAGCGCAAGAATAATATTCCATTAGTCTAATTTTATTTCAGCATAATACTATTTCATCATGTTTCGCAGTTCGACGATCTTCTTTATCTTAAGCCTTTGCGTGACAAGTAAGTTCTAAAAAATACATCAATTTAATAATAAATAATGATAAATAAATAATAATTTGTGTCTGATAAAGGTATCGTTTGCTCACCCAATTGCGGACCAAATGCGGTTTATTCCGACTGTACAACCCTTTGTCCATTAACATGTGATAATTACCAAACTCCACCTAAATTTTGTGCTCTAGTAAGTAAATTTGTTTTATTTTATCTGTCGATGTTTTTAAAACGAAGTAAATTATTTCTAATAACTAACTTATGGATTTGATTATTTCCATATTAGGTCTGTGTAAAGGGATGCAAGTGTAACGAGGGATATGTATTTAACGAAAACAAAACATGCGTTTTACCTTGTAATTGTAAAAATTAATAATCTGACGATTATAAAAAATGTAAATGTAAATTCTATAGAAATGTATAATTCGATCGAATTGAAAAATTATCATATATACTTCAATAATAAAATATTATAATATCATATATTTCTTGATTTGTTTCTTCTTCATATATATCTAATAAATCTACTATTTTACAGTGTTTATAAAACTTATAATTTATACACACTGATTATAAACTTGAGCTTCTCAAAGTTTTCCATTTGACGATCTCCTTTACTCAAAAAAATATTTTCTTGATCCTAGTTATAGACATCATACCAGAGATGGCGAAGTTGTGGCCTTTTAAGATTTTTCATGCGACCTTCCTTGTGTTAATATAAAATGTAAGTGGATGTTGTATTAGGGATGCCCATAAGAAATGTCATTTTTTTTCAAATTTGAAAAACATTGTCATTTATTTACAATAACTTCAATTAATATAATATAACCTGTATTCTAGTAAAATATATTAATATTTAATGCGATTATAGTTCTATTTAAAAAACAAAATTAAATAAACCCTATAAAAATAAAAGATGATTCACTTAATTGCACGAATTTACATAACTCGCAACTTTGAAAAGCCCTTTTTTAAACTACTCTTATTCATAATAAACTGCTCGTATCCGAAGTTATACGACAGGCGCATGGTGGAGACACTGTTCCATTAGTACACTTGTAGCTCGTGTTATCCGTATTTGTCATAGGAGTCTGGTACCTTTTGAGGGGCATGTGATTTTTACTGGTCGAACATAACAAATAACATTGCTTTTGATACTTTGATATTAAGATAAAACTAGTGTGAAAAGAAAATTATAAAATTAATACAATGGTAAGGAAAAAAGAGATTATTTATTTTTGAAAAAGTGACCTTACTTACACGTATACGCCTTTAATAAATTTAGCCTCTAACTTTATAAGGAAATGTTAGAGCTGAAAATAGATTTACATAATTTTAAAAGATTCTTATTTTTATCATTATATTTATGTAAACAAATGGTTTTTTCCTTCCTTCTCTTGGTTAAAATTACTTTGTCATATGCTTGATTACTATTTTATAACGAATATTGTTCTTAATAAATCATTATATTATAGCAAGATCCAAATGAAGATACAGAATGGAACGATATTCTTAGGAGGAAGGGTATTATTCCTGAGAAAGCCAAAGAAAAAGAAGTAACAGAAGATCAAATATTAGACATTGTAGAGAATACGATAAATGAAAAAACAGGACGCAGTAAGTTTCTTTATCTTTAGCATTAAATTGAAATTAAATAAATGGTTTACGATAAATTCTGTTTCTTTAGCTACTAATGATTTAGAAAGTAAAACCTTAGATGAATTGGATGAATTGGAAGACGAAGAAGATGAAAAATTTCTTTTAGAATTTAGACGTAAAAGGATAGCGGAGATGATGGCATTAGCAAATAAAAACAAATATGGAGCAGTTAAGGAAATATCAGGCCAGGATTATGTCCAAGAAGTTAATAATGCAGGAGATGTTTATGTAGTTCTACATTTATATAAATCAGGAATTCCTTTATGTTCGCTTGTCAATCAACATTTAGCTTCATTAGCAAGCAAATTTCCTGCAACAAAATTTCTCAAAAGTATTTCTACTACTTGCATACCTAATTGGCCAGATAGAAATCTTCCAACTATTTTCGTATATTACCAAGGAAGCATGGTTAAAAAATTCATCGGACCAATGGAATTAGGTGGAATGAAACTTACGGAAGAAGGTTAAACTTTGTATTAATTTTAACAGCATATAGCCTATGACAAATATTAAATCAGTATTATAATTAACGGTAACTCTCTTCAACATAAATATAATTCATGTTTCAGAATTAGAATGGATGCTTGGTGAAACTAAAGCCATAACAACAACGTTAAAAGCCAATCCTCGAGCAAATCGTCCGCAAGTAAAAGATGTATTATTTTCTGAATTAGAGAGCGATAGAAATGATTGGTAACTTATTTTGAATTAATGTTATTTTTTAAAAGTAATACTATATATAATATAAGGTGCTAAGAATGTGAATATCTTGTACAATGACAAAAATGGCATTTCAATTGATATATCTATTTGTTCAAAAAAGTGTATATACATATACACACTTGTCACTAATTAATAACACTAGCAATCTTGCTAATGTTGTGTAACGGAATAAAACAATTAATTTTCATAACTTAGATAGTTTTCTTCGCTAAGATTTATTCCTTTATATTGTTTTTCAAAATAAGTATATAATACGTAAGTTGAAAATTAACAGAGATAATTTTACACAGGATTTTGAAAATTCAATAATCTCGAAATTTATTTTATCTTGATCAGGGTTTCTCAAATTTTTTTACTTGGCAGACTTCTTTACCTGAACAAATATTTTCACGACCCTAGATATAGATTCCATACTATTTTCTCTTTCACTATTATAAACTCATAAACACACTATACGTATAGTATTGCTAAATTAGTTTTTAATTTATTTCGGTAATTTCGCGTCCATGAAATTTTTAATTTTGTTTAATTTCCTGCAACTTCAAATTCAATTATGCAACACTGTATAGGTTCGTAATCCACGCTTTACAAAAACCCTAGTTTAGATTATGTTAAAAAGAACAAAACAAAATAATTCTACTATTCATAAGACTCTCTTTCTTTATTTTCTTTTGTAAGTGTACAAACTTACCAATTCAAACGTGAAGATTGATATATATAGCAACGATGTATATACATATATATATATACATACATACATATATACATATATATATATATATGTACATATACATTTCTTTAGAAAGATTATTATATGTGTACGATTAGACAGAGAGGCCGGAAAACGTCTTTATCACATTGTTTACATTTTGTTTTCAAGGACTTCTCAGGTTTCTTTTTCACCCTAGCGATGTGTTACGTCTCTTTTTTTATTAACGACTAAACAGTATCTTTCTTAAATCTAGTAGAAACACTCCCATGAAACATTTAGTTGCTATTCATTTCTCGAAGAAGACAGTTGATACAATTTTTTCTGGTAAGTTTTCTTTGAATATTTCTATTTTCTTCTGTAACTATTTATTCTTATTATATCATTTCCCAAAAAATATTAATCAATTTTATTGTTTCTTTTACTTATTAACTTATAATTTTTCTGTTGAATTTTGTTTTATTGTTATATGCAACGTGTACGTGATTTTGGAACGTGTATTTATATGTATGTGTGTATTATATATTAGAGAAAAGTATGTGAATGTCTTTTTCAAGAAATGTTTTGTTTAATTGTCTTTAATCAACAATTTTCTTTCGAATATGTCGTTCTGATTAATAATATATGTACAAATCTTTTATTTATTAATAATAAGAGACTTAAAGATATAATGACAATGATAAAGATTTAATTATGTTTGCAGTTGTGAAAATATTGTAAAGTTAGTACCAGTTAACTGGTACATTTCTTTGTCTAGAACGCACAAGTGCTTTGTTAAATATTTTATACGATCAAACTGTAATTGTGTAATTTAATTGCTTTACAATTTTTCATCTATTGGAACAATTGTTTAAGTAATGTAGTTCATTAAAACAATTGTTATAAATTATACATTGATAGTAAAGACGTAAAACAATGACAACCGATTTTATGTATATGTAATTTTTTGTTACGAATTTGTTTATTTTATTGTTTAAAATATTGGAATAAAAATTAGAAATATTCTTTCTGGTTTGAAATTTATTTTTTAGGTATAATGAATCTGAAAGAAGCAAATGTAATTAGTATTTTGGATGAGGATGCTTGGTTATTTTCGAATAGTTTAGAGATGGAAAATATTGTCAATGTAACCGATGATTTTTCAACAATTAGTTTAGAGGTTAACAATGAGACTTCTAATAGTTTTACTGAAAAATTGAGTGATTCAATATGCGTAAGGATGGATAAGGAAGAACAATATGTTAATCCACAAATGACTAACTTAGATTCGCATATACTTAAATTGATTTTGTTGGGGGCAGAAGATACTATATCTTGTATGTCGTTCCAATGTGATTCAAGAAATAATAAAAAATTATTAAAATTACAATCCGAAGAAAATATGTTAGCGCTTAATGATCTGTGCAATACTCGTAATTTACCTAATATATTAAGAGGTCCTAAGACATATTCTAAGCATAATAAATTTTCTTTTCCATTTGAAACAGAAGATAATTCTTATTACACTAATGAAATTACACTTGAGCATAATATTTTTGTAGAAGAAAATACAAAAAATATGGAGAAATCACATCGTAAAAGAAAACAAAAACATGCTCCGTTGATTGTAAAAGAGGAATCAGTTAATTGGGTGATTAATAGTACAAGTGATTGTGATAATAGTTCTAAGAAAAAAAAAAAATTGAACTCAAGAAAAGCAGTGGAACTTAATTGTAGTAATAAAGGAAAAAAGAAACGTGAAAGGAAATCATTTTTAATAAAAAAGGTTAACAGCAAACAACCTGTAAATGAAACTTCTCGAGAATCTAATGTTACTTCAGATTCTACTGTATCTATTTTGGAACAAGATAAAGGAAGAAATAACGATGCAGATATTTCTCTCGACTTCATTACATTTCAAGAAGAACAGATTCACGAAGATTATACAGATCACTTTGATATCTTAACTGATATTATAAAAGAACAACAAGTTTTGAACAACAATTGTTATGATATTAATTCTGATACCATTTATAGTTCTAATATTCTAGACTACCAAAAATTAGAATGTCAAAAGTCTCCAAAACATAATGTAAATCAGGTAGAAAATAATTCTGAAAATAAAAATATTATTTCTACAAATGATATTCCATCGGATTGCAAGGATTGTTTTTATCATAAGAGTAAAAATTGTTTATTGTTTGGAGAATATTCAGGGACAAGGTATGTTAATAATTATTTTTCAAATTTTTTTAATAATTCGTTGGATAATTTACTGGATGGCCCGTCCTGCCAAGAACATTCTACACATAATTTTCTACAAAATTCTTTAAATAAAGACAAAACCCAACATTTGGATAGTCTGTTACTTAAGGATGAAGAAAAGTATAAAGCTTATTTAGAAAGCAAATTAAATAATGATGTAACTTTTACAAATAGTAATTTTCTAATTACCAATGCTAGTAAAAGTACAACACATGATTATTTAAATAATAATTTAGAAGATTCAACTATTGTAAAGCAGAAATCAAATACGCAGCAGAGTTTTCAATTCGATGTACTTCCTGACACAGATCTTTCTGCAAAAGTTTCATCAGATTCTAAAGACATCTCATTAACAGATTCATTAGAGAATGATATACGTTTAGAAGTAGTACAAGAAAAAAAAAGAACGCCTAATAAATATATACTTGTCCACAAACTCAATGAAGAACTTGAGATAGAATGTGATTATAAAGAAACAAATGATAACAAAGTTTTAATGAAAAATGATAATTCAAATCATATAAAAAAAGTAAAAGAGAATATTAAAGAAACGTAAGTTATATTCATGTATATATATATACAAAGTGTCCTATAACAATGGTACAAGTGAACAGGGTGTGATTCTACATGAAAAACTAAGTTAAAAATATAGAATAAAATTTGTTCATAAAGAAAAATTTTGTTTTAGAGCAAAATAAATTTGAAAATTTTTCGAGTACCTGTGCTCTTGATTTAGTTTCAGCGTAATGGATTCCACTATCTTATTTTTGAATATTTTGGTTAGCATTTTTGTGCATTTTATTATATTTACAAACACATATATTACAATATGATGATATTTCTTGTACCGATTCTATTCTTATGCTTATCAAGTAAAGCTTTTAGTTTCCATTGTTGCAAGCTTAAGTGCAAAGTTTCAAGTGCACGTGTACTCTCAACAAATTTTCAAATTTATTTTTCTACAAAACAAATTCTTATACGAACAAAAATTATTGTATATTTTTAAGTTAGTTTTTAATGTAGCATCATCCTTTACTCGTTTGTTCCACTAGTTGCAGAATACTTTGCATATTTCATTTAAGAATTCTAGCATATTAACTAAAAGTATGTATAGTTTACAGTGTTTATTATGTCCATTAACATTTCCATCCAAACGTTCACTGGCATTGCATGTATCAGGGGCACACGGAGGTAGCAAAACATGTTTTTTTTACGTGTATTTATTTATATATTCTCAGTTTTATAATTAAATACCTTTTTGTAGATATGTATATGATATTATGCGAACGTTGCGGTCGACTTTTCAATAAAAAGTGTGTCTTTAATAATCACTATATATATTGTGGCTGTGTTAAAGTACCTTTTAATTGTAATAAGTGTAATAAGAGTTACAGGTAAGATGGAATTTATATTTTTTCATTAAAATATAATTAAGCAAAATTAGTACGTAGCAAAACGGAGTTTAACAGTTTTTCTATCCATATATATTTATATGATTTTTTTTAGGCATAAATCATCTTTAATATACCACCTCAAAATCGTACATAAAGTAGACTATAAAAACGATAAAACAAAGGAATATAAATGTGATGTCTGCTCAAAAACATATAAAAAGTATGGCGCTTTTGAAAAACACTTAGGTATACATGTTAATTCTAAAAAGTCCTTGAATTTAAGGGATAAAAATTGTACTCTCATAGTCACCGTCTAATATACATTATTTTTCATATATTACATTGAATACATGGATGATAACTAATTATTATTAATAATTTCTCGAGCAATGTGTGAAAACTATTCTTTTACAATCTATTTTACATGACATTATTTTTATAAGTTCATAGCAATATATTTTTATATATTTGATAAAAAATATTATTTTTAGTTTAAGTTCATGTTTAATTTTAGTTTTAATTAATTAACTGACAAACAAGATAAAGAAAAAAAAGGAAAAAGAAAATCTTTATCGAACTTGGTTACGTCGATTCCACTCAGAGATGAAGTATTTTTTATCTTGTTACATAACATTTTATTTATGTAAATTTGATTGTTTAGTTTATGCATAGATATATATGTTACTGTGAAAGACCGGAATTGGAGAATATCAAGTTTCACGTGGTCGCTTGTCAATACATATCAAATACGTCGGTGAAAGACCGAATATTTGGGCTTATTCGTATACATTAATATTTCGTACATGTACCAAGCTACCATGTGAATTTTGACATTCTCTAATTTCGATCTTTCACGGTAACTTATATACATGTATGGAAATATTTTTTGGTTTGCTAAATAATTTTTTTATTTGTGAATTTTATTTTTGTGTATATATATAATACGTAAAAACGTTTAGAATTAAATTATATTAGATATCATTTCGATTTAAACTAATTTTATCGTTAAATATATATGTATACGTTATGGCAAATAAAATTTGTTGTATTTTTGATTCATTTAATTGCTTTAAGAAGAGAGATGTAAGAAATCGAAGTCATTATAATCTATAAGATGATTTAAAGACTGTTAAAATAACGTTCTTCTAAAGATAATTATATTGGATTATATTTATTATATCTACTTACTTTTTGATAGTAGGATAATCTCATTACCAAAAAATCTCCTGCGGTGATTTTACACGAAAAACTTGAACGAATAAACAAAATAAGAGGTGACGATGAATAGATTGAAAATTTGTACCACTTTAAATTGTATGCGGTATTTCCGATATCCTCGGCCTTAAATAAATGTAACATCCATTTACAACATATCATATATAATAAAAACAATAAAATGTAATATTTTTATATAATATTTGATGTTTGTTGGAAAAATTAAAGAAATAACGAATGACAACAACGATTACCTTTTCAATAAGAAATTCTCCGAGATAGCAATAAATGAAGAAACTGTGTGTAAGAAATATTCCATAGGAAGTATATGTGAAGATTCCACCGATGTCATTATTCTCTACATACTAATTACGATTATTGACATTTATCTTAATTAAATAATTATTATTATATTAAATTTTTTCCATAACTTACTATAACAAATAAATATCCATCTATACCAAGAGCAACAGTGTTTCCCAGCAATTGAAATAATATTAATCCACGAAAAGAATTTTTCATTATTTTCACGTATCTAAAATCATTAAATTAATTTTAAATAATTAACAGTTATGATAAAAATAAATAAAAGAAAAAGTGAAACTTACTCGATTATTAGTACATGGCGTTCTACGATACAACTCAAACAAGCGCATTCTCTATTATTATTATTATTATTATTATTATTATTATTATTTTTATTTTTATGTTTACTATTACCAGAATAATTACGTATTACGTTGGACAATATTGCGAGCTGTCCGCACGCATGAAGAACTGCAGTACATAAAAAAGAATCCGTTGAGAAGTTCACGCACATGATAAAAAAGTTTTGCATTAATTGAATCATATAAATTATTTCGAAGACAGGCGTTTGTTTTTCATCGAATGGAAACCATCCTTCGAAGGGTAATTTTCTTATCGTTATATTTAAATACGAATTAATATTGACGATATGCCCGTTGTAGATCGGCGTAAGTATAAAAACTAAATAATAAATAACTATTATTACGGGGTAATTTAAAAAAAAAAATCGTAGAATACATTTTTTTTCTTACTAAAATTTGTTAGCACTATGCAAAGCGTATGAATTAGGTTAATACGTCTTGCTATTTTTGCGTGATGAAGTAGAATCTTCTTATTGATTTCCGATAAATCAGAAAAATCGTTCCAATCATCGATCATACGTTTGATAATTATTTCGTAGCTTTTACTATTTAGTTTAGCGAATAAAAATCTTGTGATAGTAGGGACACTGTAAACGATCATCAAAATAATGTCTACCGGTATAGTTTCACCATTTTTTATATAAAGAAATGAAGGGATAAACACGATACTGGACATTAAAAAAATGAGGAATGATTTTATAGACCCATATAAATCTTTTTCAGGCCAAAGACCTAACAGTTTCATACTCCAGCGAGCTAAAAAAATAGTTTCGTAAAAATTACCATTGTTTTTTAACATTGCAATTATTTCAAAACAACGCGCCATTTTTCACCGATCTCACCAAAACTAAAACTGAAAGTAATAAAAGTCCTCCGACAATGTATCGTGTTTTCTTACATCTACACAAATGGGCGTAATTGGTTTAAGCATCTTCTAATTAGCTGTTCTAATGACCGAGAAAATAATAGGATACATTGCTTATAGATTGAAAATTAATGGTGATATTTGAATTATATATACAATTCTTTACTGCGTTAGTTCGATACTTAACTTGTCATTAATGATTGCTTTATATACATTATTTGTCGTATAATACATAGATGTTACATAAATTATTGAAATTGTATGTGCATGTGAATAATTCAATATATTCCGTGTAGTCTTACTTTATTTTTTCTACGATGTAAATGGTCGATGTATCTTTCGAAAATTATACAGTCCTTGTAGTATACAGTTTCATATATATAATTTGTTCTTATTAATTACCATCATTTATATTTTATTTACATATAAACGTTGTATAAATTATTCGAAGAATTTTCTATACACGCGAATAGTTCGATTTCTTCGGTATAACGTTATTTTATATTTTCTTAGATCATAAACGGTTGAAGTTTCTTCCGAAAATGTTACAATCCTTGCGTAGTAAAGCGTTGCTTCTATAATTTGACGTTGATAGATGACAGACGATTTATAATGATAAAACAAGACCGCTACACACTTGAAAACTTTTTCTTTTTTACATTTGAATGAAAATGTATACGATGTCTAGAAAAACCCTCTTTTTTACACCAATTTTAAGAACATTACGCCTGTCTAAAAGACAGCTTGATCTGTCTAGATTTTATGATAACAACGTTCGATATAATAAGTCATTTATATACGAAATATATATGAGATATGAAATAGAGATCATTTAAATAATTTTCATCATTATTATTATTAATTAAAATATTGTAACATTTGATTACATGAATTAAAAAAAGAGAAAAACTCAAATCTGACAATAGAACAAAGACTTCCATCAAATTTGAATTATCCAATCCTAATATTAGCATATTTGCTACAATAAAAACAAAATCCTGTGACATAATCTTATTGATCCAAGATTTTGTTGTTGTAGAATTAATTTCCGAAGCTGTACGGGTAAAGATATTAAAAGTGTATGCTCAAAGATACGCGAAGTCGGATAAGTGGCGGGTAAATTGAAATTTGTAGCAATCGATCCAAATGAATGGTAATCGCCGACTTAGATGAAATTTTAAGAAACAAAATGATTGGTGTAATATTTGTATACATTTTAGAAAAATATAAGAAGGAAGGAAAGAGGAAGAGAAGGAAGAGAAGGAAGAAAGAAAAGAAAGAAAGAAAATAAGGATAAAAGAAAGGTAGGAAGGAAGGAAGGAAGGAAGAAAGGGTTGCAATAGTGGCGCCAACACGGAGAAAATCGGAATCAGAGCTTAGACCGGAACCGCGCAGATCGTCCTCAGTAGTTGCCCAGACGCTGTCACGGGCGTAGCTGGATGCTGGGTTGTCTCTCTCTCTCTCGCGCGCGCGCGTGCCGCAGGGAGGTGCTTCCTTTTCTTCTTCCTCTTCCTCCTGACCTACCTCCCTCTCGCCGTTTCCTCCTGTCGCCGTTTCTTCTTATCTTCTTGACGCGGCGAATAAAATAATTCATAGATTCAATTTAAAAAGCAACAAGGTAACGCGCGGCGATAGTTAAAAACAGCGACAGCATCAACGACAACATCAACAATAACAACAACCACAACAGTAACAACAATATTATAATAATAATAATAATAATAAAATAATAATATATAATAAAAAGGAAGAAGAAAAAAATATAACACAATACAACACACACAACTCCACTTCTTCCCTCTCCTTTTCCTCTCCACCAATAATCTCTCTCTCTCCTTCCACCAGCCTCGTCTCGATAGTGGCCACGTCCGTTTTCGCTTGCCGGCCGGGAAGAAGAGAGAAAAGGAGAGAGAGAAAGAAGCTACGTAAAAGGGGAAGAAAAAGAGAGAGTGTGTGTGTGAGTGTGTTTGTGTGTGTGAGAGAGAGAGAGAGAGAGAGAAAGAGAATGTGACAGAAGGGGTGATGGTGGTTGTTTCTTGCCGGTCGGTTGAAAGAAGAAGAGAGAATTGTGTGAAAGCGAGAGAGAGAGAGAGAAAGAAAGAAAGAAAGAGTTAGATAGATAGATAGATGATAGATAGATAGATAGATAGAACTGAGAGAATATAAGAAAAGAAGAGAGAGAAGGTGTGAGAAGTAAGAAGTGTACTTCTGTGTATGGTGCAGTGCGGTGTGTCGTGCTTCTTCTTCTTCTTATTCTGGAGAGAAAGAGAGAAAGCCGCCGAATAGAAGAAAGAAGAGAAAGAAAAAAAGAAAGAGAGAAACATAGAGCATGGCGTGGTCGGATTTAGCATGTGTCGTCTCCTTGCCGTGACGTGAAAAGGTGAGTAATAGTTGTATTTAACAAAAAGACATTTCATCTTCCGGTTGTTCAATTTCGCGCTAATTTCTTTATCTATTTTTTTTTGTTTTATGTTATCCTACCGATCGAATTTAATTAACGAAGAAGAATAAGAATAAGAATAAGAAGAAGAAGGATAAGAAATATTGTTTCTATTTTGTATATGTTTATTCGTTTATTATAATAATGAATATGATTTAAAGAAGAATGGAAATATGTCCGATCGAAAGGAAGAAATTCTGGTTGTCTGGTTTAGCTCCTTCTTCCTACTTCGTGATATCAAAGATCGTACGCGCTCGGCCGGCGTCGCGTGCGTAGACAGAGACGGAGATAGATTGTGCAAGGGAGAGAAAGAGATGGAGAAAGAGGGTGAGAGTAGTGTGCGAGACAGTGGTGTGGATAGAGGGGATAGCGGACATGGCGTTTTCGAGCAACCACTTCGATTCTCGTTCGATATTTTCCTCCCCTTTCTGTCTGTTTCTCTCTCTCTCTCTCTCTCTCTCTCTCTCTCTTTCACTCTTTCAATCTTTCACTCTCGTTAGTTTTATCTACGTGTCTCTTTTTCGATTTTCGTTCGATTTCATTTTGATTTTCGCGTGTTCGATCGTACCGGGTCTATGCACTCTTCCAATATTTCAGTCTAGTGTCAATGGGTTTTGAATTCATGAAAAAAGTTGGAAGGTACAAAATGAATTAATAATTGAAACCACATGGACCAAGGTAAATCTACGAATGATGATTTTTACAAAGTTTATAGTGATTCAATTGAAGCAAGAGGACCGTTTCATTTACACGTAAGTTCGTCCTTTTCCTTGTGTCATCTCCTATAAGATGGATATGTATATATATATATATACTATTTATCTATCTCGTTGTGCTTTGATAACATTGTAAATATTATTTTCACGTTCAGGAGATTTAGATGAAAGATTGGAAGCGTCGAACTTTGTTGAAAATCGAATCGTTCAACGATCGGTGCTTATTTTTTTTTTGTCGTTCTTTCCCCTTGATAATATGGAAAACACGAAGTCGATTGGGGGCTTGCAAAGTTTTAGGTTAGCTTAACGTGCTGTTTCTTCCTTCTTCTTTGTCCTTGTCAAAACCGATTTCGCAGAAACGACGGAAAATCCCACGTATCAGAGATCTTTTATCGCAAATATATATTAGATTAATAATAATGAAATTTCGATCGTTTTCAATATCAAATGTTTTCAAAGAGTAATACTAATCAAGTTTCTTTTTCTTCCTTCTTCCTCTTCATATGTAATTAGGTATGTAAATATGTGAAATAAATAATGTAAACAATTTCGAAGTAGATTTATCTTTCCTTTTGTTTTTTTTTTCTTTGAAAAAGATAAAACAAAAGACTAGGGCAAAGTAAAAACGTTCTCATAAACTTAAAATCCGTAAGTCGTATCGTCAGATTTTACGAGACCACCTTGTAGTGATCATAAAAGAAAAAAGTTCGCGACGTTTATACGGTCTTTTAGTTACAAAGCCAACGTGAAACAAGCGATTTTAAAGTAAATTTTCATTCTCATAGTGATGCAGAGTAAAAATGAGAGAAAGAGAAAGAGAGAGAGCGTGAGAGAGAGAGAGAGGGTGGGGAGGAAGAGGGGGAAAAATAAAAGAAAAGGGATAAAAATGCGCGCCAACTTTTGCATTTAAAAGGTATTCGAATGTAATTTATAGCCGTTGGGGTTTTATTATAAATCTGGATTCGCGTGTTCGCAGGATCGTTAACGTTTGCATCGTGATCGTATGTACTTATATTTTTTGTTCTCTTCTCTTTTATTTCCTTTTTTTTTTTTTTTTACGTATAACTATGGCATGTTATGTCAAAAATAGATTCGTTGCTTGCGTGAGTCCTGAATCTCAATACTTGTCGTGACTACGTGCAATGTATCTATATGTATATATATATATATATATATATATATATGTAACATGTAACAGGAATGAAAAAAAAATCTCAAATTTAAATATTCATCGAGAAAATGATTAAGTCAACCTAATAGCCCAATTTTTTTACGAATTTATTATTATTATTATTATTATTATTATTATTATTATTATTATCATTACATCAACGTCAAAGGTATCATTTTTAAATATAATTTTCATTTTCATTGAAACGCGCGATTCAAAACGATGAAGTATTAAAAATGATATTTAAATGAAGCAAACTGTCGTAGATGCAGCATACGATCTTATTTCAAAGTGAAATCGGCTTTCTCTCTCATTCTCTTTTTCTTTCTATGCGATCGGTGTCAGCTTGTACGAGCTCGTTCGTAAGATGGCAAGAAGGAACGTATTACCATGATAAAGGCAACCCGGTCGCATCGAAAATCAAGAGAAAATTGATCGTCGAGTGGCTTGTCGAATAGCTCTGATATCGAGACCAGTACGTTCGAGATCGAACGTTCAAGCTCGACTTAATAATCATCTCAGATGGTACAACTCTGTTTTATAAATCTAATATTTGTAATCATTTTATGTAAAACATCTTCCTTTATTTAGTATATATTTTATACAAAATTATATAATCCCATGGGAATTGTAAAACGATGTAATCGTATGCTCGCAAAATAGATTTTGTTTTATTAATTTTGTAATGTAGAAAAAGAGAAGAAAATTTATTAAAAATATACACGCATAGAACTAGGATCGGTTCGCGTAAACTGTAACAAATATGAAGTTTATAAAGTATTATCGTTCCAATAATATATGTTGCAACATATAAATAACATTATTAATATTAGATAAATATTGATATATACAGTGGTTTATATAGAGAGTGTATTCAGAAGGGTGGTAAAATCAAGTAGAAAGTGATTTTATATGTGAAAATAAGTTAAAAAACATAAACAAAAATAACATATTTTTATTCAAAATTTTCTGTTCAAAAAACAAAAACAAAAATAACATATTTTTATTCAAAATTTTCTGTTCAAAAAAGAAAAATATGTATAAATATTACATTTGAATTTCATTGGTAAACATTTTGTGCGAAAGGTACATTACAGTCGCTTTGATATGTACATAAATATTAACATTTTTCTTAATTATCCAAAAAGTTTTACGAGACTAGGTTTTGAAATGAAGAAAACAAAGATTCTAGTTAATATCAAGGAACTAGTTTTATATTTACCTTTTTGTCATTTCCTCGAGTTGGCGAGTTGAATAGCAAAGTAAGGCGTTTCGTTATCATATTATTTATGAGCCAGGGAATTATTTATTTTATTGGGGTGTAGGTTGAGAGTAGAAAGAAAGACAGTGAAAATGAACAACAAAAAAGCCAATACAATAAAAAGGGAGGAAAATATTAAGGAAGGAAATATCTCAAACTGGCTACTTCTGATTTATGTAATTTTGTAAATGTCATTCGAGAAAACATAATCGGTACTTGACTCTTTTTAAACAAAATCTTTAATACAATTTCATTATTTTTTGTTTTTGACAGAAAATTGTAAAAAAAACTAAAACGCGTTTGTTTGAGAAACACAAAGAAATCTAACGAAATCGTTTTGTTGATTGAAAAACAGAAATTATACAAAATTTCTCATTTTTATATTCGTTCCGTAAATCTGTGATTTACAATTTTTTTCATTTATTATCTTTAGAAATTCGAATACTTATTTTATATCAAACGCGCGTTCGTTATTTTTATAAAAGAAATAAAAAATAAATAAAAATAAATATAGTAAACCACAGTAAAAAAAAAAAAAAAAAGAAGCAGAAATTCCAGCAGAGAAAAAATATTATAGGTACAAACTGAACCAAAAATTTCGAACGAGAATACATATTTCGTACCGTTTGTCTAAAAAAAAAAAACAAAAAGGAAAACAACCAAATGTCGAATTTTCAATAGGATCGTTTGCTGAATCGCTGACGTATTAAAAAGGGAAATAATTCGTTTCGACGTAAGCCGGTTTACCGAGCGATTACATGTCGACTGAATATTCGTATTTAAGGATTATTGTTTTTTATAACTCGTTTTATACGATCGACCTTCTCGAATTTATGATTTTGAATACTTACAACTTCCAGTCATTGCCAAAAATGAATCATTTACAACGAGCTATTTATTTTAGAGCTAGAAAGAAATAGGAAAATTCGAAAGAATAATATTTAAAAATGTATACTATAGAAAAATTGATTGATATATTGTCTTATCGATACAAAAGATGGTAGCATTAGATGATTTATGAGAATTTTGTCAACAATGAAAGAAGAGACAAGACAAAAAGAGATAAATAGAAAAATATAAATTAACATGGATAATAGTTTTCTAAAAGATACTGAAATATATTCCACCTCGCGAGATTATGATTAACAGATAAATATAATATATACGGTATCAAGTAGTGAAACTCAAGAAGAGAAACGATGAGCTAAATTAAAACGTGCTATTGAATGAAGGAAACGTTGCATAAAATTCGAGAACATAATATAATAAGAAAGGAAAGTTTATTCGACGTAATCTTGCATATGTATATCCATACTTTCATATCTACTTATACGTGCATATAAGTTGACATGTATATGCGTGTATGTGGGTGTGTATTTTGACGTATACGTATGTCTAACAGTGTTTCTCCTTCTCTTTGTCGTTGGAAACGAACGGACATCTTTTCCACTCGATGAATTCGCATAAATGCAAGAAAAAGCGCTTCGTTTTACTCCCACGACAGCTTTGTAGTTTTTCTCTCTCTCTCTCTCTTTCTCTCTCTTTTTCTTTATCTATTCGTTCCTTTCGTTTTTCGCGAGTTAAACGCACCGGCAAAAAGTCCCCACTTTCAACTCCCCACAGTCCATCTCCGTACCCCACTACTCTTCCACACACTTTTCTATATAATGGACGATCCACTTAATCTCGCGACCCAGAGAAGCTTTCAAAGTTTTAATTTTAGATAAAACCCGCTCCATCCTGAAAAGAAACTATTTCTTTTTCCTTTTTTTTTTTTCTTTTTCTTTTTCTTGTGTCTTTCTTCTTCTTGTTAAAAATATCAACCACACACTACTACTCATATTTTTTTTCTTTTTTTTTTCTTTTTTTAAAGGATTTTTTGATGTTTAATTTAGAATTGTACAAAATATTTTTTTTTTCTATTATAATTTTGATTTAAAAATGTATTGAAGTCTTAGAGGTATGTATAAAATATTTCGTACGTGAAATCATCTTCGGTCGAAGTAGTTAAAGTCTATAATATACGATACGAAAGTAGTATCGATAGAAAAGTAGTGGACACAAAGAAAAATGTCGACAAGTTCATGTTATAGTTCATTCAAACTTTTCTTATAGTAAGAGTCACTTCTTTTCTAGGATATTCGAAGAATTTTTAAAGTGTTTTCATTTTTTATTCACTTTTTTTTTTCTATTTGTGTATTTCATAAAGTATACTCCTCATATTTTTATTATATACGAAAACTATTCAGTACGAAAGAGGAATTTGTGAAGAAAAAAATTCAAATAAATTATAAAAATATTTATATGAAAATACAAAAATAAAATTAAACTGATGTAGAAGAAATCCTGAAACATCAAAATGGAGGTTATCTAATCTACAAATTTAATATGAATATATTAACTTTTTAAAATAATATGAAAATGGATAATTAAAAATATAGGATGCAGAAAAATTGAGCAACTGGGATGAAAAATAAAATTAATATCAACATAGAATTTTAATTTGTTTTCATTATAATGCAACATGAAAATGTATTATAGAAATAAAATAAAATTGAAAAATCAAAATACGTAGTTTTTATTTAATCGATTAAGGTTAATGTCGAATCTAACGTTGCAGCTTTTTCCTAGATCTTAATTTTGCAAATGCTTCGAGAGATTCGAACGTAATGAGATCAAGAATATCTAAAGACGAGAACGTGCGTCGGTGTGTAATGTGATTTCGAATATGCGCGGGATCCCTCGAGTATGCTATCGTTTTCCTTGCTGCTCCTTATATTAGAGACTATTTTGCAGTCAAGGTTCTTGGTACGTCAGGTACGTGTTACGTCTAAGTAATGCTTCTCATGCTAAGATAAAATACAGCGAAAGTGGTAAGTGTAGTAGGAACGAAGAGGAAAGCTTTTGCAATTTCGAAAAAATTTTCAATTTTCTCGACGGTTTAACTCAACTGAAATTTCATATATAATATTAGATTAGCTAATAAGTAATGTCGAGATATTTTTATTGTAACTTACTGAGAACACATTGTCGTTTATTTTTAGATTAAAAAAAAAACATTTTACAAATTTCTACATTACTTATTGGGTAGTCCAATAGAGATTTCGTACAATTTACAGTCGTGTAAATTTTTGGGATAAGATTTTGTATCGTATTTTATTTTGTAATGTCGACGGGAGAATCAAAATGGTTTATTAAATTCAAGATTTCGGTGAAAATGATATATACCATTTTTTAGGTTTCATTTTTAGTTCTTCAATAATCTACAGTGATATCTAATCACTTTCATAATTTAAATCACTTTGATTTTCATCTACTCGTGTAATTATGAATAATTACACATTAAAATGATAATAGAGTCATCTAAATCAAGATCAGTTACTTAGTTATTCACTGATAAGACGATTGAAGCATTTTCATGGATAATATCATTTCGATATACGTATCTACATAGATGAATCTATAGGAAGTAGAAGCTTCTTTAGGAACGGTACTTTGAGCGAACACCGAGACGACTCAATTACAGAAGGGATATGTCCTTGCGTTGCAAGTTTCATCTTATCGAAATGCTTGTTAGAGTAGCTCAATTTTGTAGACAGCTGTACGAAAATCAAACTGGCGGAATTCTTAATGGAAAATGAAGAAACTAGTAATGAGATAATAATTTCTAATATAGAATTCATTTCACGAAATGATGTTCGAGATGAATAAAACGAGAAAAAGAAATATAATAGAAATGAATTGAACCGCATTAAGAGAGATATCGACTTGATGATATAATTTTTGAAAATCTTTTTAAAATAATAAAAAAAAGTAAGATTGTTAAATTCTGATCGAATACTATAACAAAAGATTTTCTGAATATTTTTCGGCAAATTGAGCGTAATGTGTTCGTGACATGCAGGAAAATTGGTAAACTACGTCGGTGAAAAGTTAGGAACGTTGGGATAAGAAGAATCCAGAGAGATGGTTTACGATGTAAGGGTGGATAGATGAAAGATTATTACTGCCACTAGATAACAGTCATTTCGAATAGGAAATAAATTTATTCCTCTATTACGAATCTCTCTGATGCTTTTCTTATATATCTAATTGAGATTGAATTATCTTATATATTGATCAACTTAAAATTATATATACCTATATTAACCAGACATCAAATTTCCATTTTTATTTCTGTTAATTTTAATCGAATAATCTTATTTCTTGATCGACTTATAATTAGATGTAATTATTAATCATACACCAGACACACCACCAAATATTGACTTTTATTTCTGTTAATTGTAATCGAATAATCTTATTTCTAGATCAACTTATAATTAGATATACTTATTAACTATACACCAGACACCAAATATTGACTTGGTTACTATGCTTTGAAAAGATTCTTCGGGTCTCAAAGGAGAGTATTCGAATTTTGATGAGGGTAAATCGACTTTAGGGAAAGCGTCAATTCGATCGTCGAAGAGAAAGTTAATGGCGAGTGTAAATATTGAAGGAAGAAGAGATCTTGGGCTAGCTATCCACCTACCTATCAACCTATCTTGCTATCTATCTTCAAGTAGGTTCGTTTAGCTCTCAAAGCCAGTGATTTCAGAGAAATCTGAACGTATACACGAGAACATATTTATCTTTCTTTATTTTCTTTTTTATTATTTTTTCTTTTTTTCTTTTTGTCAGTTTCAACATTCACGTCTTTCTTGTCATTCCTTTATTCTTTGTATTTTATTTTTTTCTCTCTCTTTCTCTTTTTGTTTCTTTTACTTCTCTTATGAATACAGCTGGAACAACGAAGTGAGTTAAGTTGTGACCTTAAGCAATAGAAAGGGAAGAAGTAGTTCACTGTTACTTTTTTTCATGTAATATTCCAAAAAGTCCTCCATCTTTTTATTACTATCAAACTATGACAGCAAATGGTTGATTTTCTGTTTAAAAAAAAAAAAAGAAAATAATATTTTAAACAATTAAATTAATCATGAGAACAATTTTAGGAGGAAAATGATTTTAATTAAAATAACGTAGACACCCCCTGCGACTACTATTACTTTTTATTCTTCTTCTTCTTCTTTTTCTTCTTTTTACTTATAATTAACAGCTTTTATCGAACGATTCCTTAAAAGCGGATTGGATCTTACAAATTAATGGCGTTGATAGAAACAACGTGAAGTAAAGCTGATGCTAGAAAGGGGTTGCTTAATCTCTGAACAATGGGAACATCGTTTTCAAGTAATTACATCGGATACTAAAAGTCGACTGAAACTTTGACGTTTGTTATCAAAGTTTGATGAACTTTTGTTTAGGTTGTATTTTATCTAAGGTGAACCGTTCATAAGAAAAAACTGATTAACTGGACTTCTAGAATTATTTTTTTATTTGAGTGTTGAAGCAGTTGATTGATATTTAAATTAAATTTATTCGAACGATTAAGCTTACGTAAAATTAAATTAAATAAATTATTCTTAATTCTTATATGTATATCTTAATAATTAGATAATTTGATTTTTTTTTAATCATATTTTATTATACAAA
Source organism: Polistes canadensis (assembly GCF_001313835.1). Taxonomy (NCBI): domain Eukaryota; kingdom Metazoa; phylum Arthropoda; class Insecta; order Hymenoptera; family Vespidae; genus Polistes; species Polistes canadensis. The sequence continues at coordinate 937,942 of NW_014569564.1, read as the reverse complement.
TTTATTTTGGGGTATTTATTATACAAATAATAAAATTGATCGCTGTTTTACAAGCCTATCGAGTTGATCCTTGGTCAAACAAACTTGTTCTTTTTTTCGTATTTTAAATATACAAGATTTTTATATTTAAATTCAATATTCCCAGAAATCCTATTTTTTTTTTATATTGCCAGTAAAAAGAAAATAAAGTGGGTAAATTAGTATCTTTAAATTTTATTATTTATTCTTATATAGTTATCTAACTAATAAGATAATTTTAAACGATTAGTTTAGTTTTTTGTATATATACAAATCTATCCAGTTATTTGAATCAAACATTGAAATCATTCATGAAAAAATCTTTTTATCTCGGAGAAAAAGAAAATCCGTATGATTGTTCGGGAAGTAGATAGAAAGACAACGAAGATATATGCTCGATCGAACAACGACGAATTTAATAGTCTTCTTGGGTAATTCCAAGTCGAATGTAATAGGTTCTTCTTCGTCAAACTTTCCCATGTAATAGAGGAAAAAATCGTAGGATATATGTTTCACGATTCACTGCTTACTTTTCTCGAATTACACGGAAGTAGATAGATAGAAGAGTAGATTAGTAGGTGGGGAAGAGGGGGAAGAGGGGGAAGCGAGTGTTAAAGTAAAAGGTCTTCTGGTACTTTCTAACCATAAGAAATAAATCTTTTAGGTTGATCGAGCAGGGACTATCGGATTCGAAAGATCACATTGCTTTCATTCTCTGGGTGTTCAATTCTCGGATGATACGTACGATTAAGCCAAACTTTTACCTAACTTTGAAGAATATAAATCTTATCTTTTCTCTTTAGTTAATTTTCTTTTCAACATTAAACCTGTTGAAATGAACATTTTTTCTTCAACACTTCACATATATATCTATTTCTATTGTGAGCGGTCAAATGATTGCTGTAAAGAAAAAACAAAACTGTATATATTTATATAGAATGAAATAAAATAATTTAATATAATTTATATATATATATATAAATTTAATAATAAATATATATAAATATAAGAATAAAATATTTTAATTCTTAATGTGTATACACACACACATTTTATGCGTTTTTATCGCATTTTTTTTTTTTACAAATTACAGGATTTTTACAAATTATCGTATTTTTACAAATTACAGGACACGATCATTTGATCGCGCGTGGTATAGTGTTGTAGGTATAGTGTTAAATTTCTCGTAAATATCTAACTTACTCTCTCTCTCTCCATCTCTCTTTTTATTTCTTTCTCTCTTTCACTCTCTTTCCTCTCTCTTGTTTTATTCATCGCATACACACGTCCAGGAAATATTGATTTTCATTAATAAGTCGCAGACCCCTCTGATACATCAGAAAAACAGCTTGTGGTACCTATAAAAAGCTCGGTCGTACGGCACGCGTATCGCACGTCACGTAACTTTTGTGCGTAGATACTTTTTTTTTTTTTTTTTTTACACTCTCTCAGGATCTTTTTCAATAATGAACAATGTTCCGTCGTTCTACTTTAGGTATTCCATAACTGAAACATTTGAGAAATCACTATTGTTGATATATATATTTGTTCTCTCTCATTTTCTCTCTCTCTCTCTCTTTCTCTTTTTTTTTTCTTTTCTTAGTCCTCTTTCCATGAACCAGCTTGATTTTTATCGAATCATTTTGAAATATCACCCTGTTATAATTGAAAGTTTAAACCCACGTGAGATATCTATTTTTATTTTGCTTATTTTTAGATCGTTCGTATCCGTCATAGTGATTTTAACTCGGACCAGTTCGATGAGCATCATTGCGATTAAACCTTCATTTTTATTTCTTTTCTTTTTTTTCTTTTTAGAGGGGGCGGGGAAGATTCATTTGGATTTAACAAATAATTTTCTCAAAGACGGTAAAATCTCTCGAAATTATTTTGTCGTTTGTTAGGTCGAGTTAGATTCAGAATATGAATCTGTATGGGTGGTAAGTGATTCGCGAATGCGGGCAAACCAAAAGAAATTCGATTAAGTTGTACGGGAGGGAAAAACGTCGAAAGAAAGAAATACAAAAAAGAAAAAGAAAGAGAGAGACAAACTGACAGACAGACAGACAGATAGAGAGAGAAAGAGAGAGAGAGAAAAAGTATGTTTAGGAGAAAAAAAAAGAGTTAGAAGCACGCCCCTACGATATTCCATACGGGAGGGTGCAAGATTTGCATAATATATGCGGGATGCAAATTTAACTGCATCTCCAACGTATATAAGCTAGAGACCATGCATGCAACCTCTAGCTGTTTCTCTTCGTGGTATATCCACTCATCCTGAGTCGAGACTTTTTTCTTTTTCATAGCTGTGGCTAAAGTTTCTCTAAAAATTTCCAAATGACAGCAATATTCAAGGTTATTGACCTGATAAGTGTGAACTAATAAACACGCGTGTGATCATATAAATGCATTTTGTCCTAGGAATTTTTTCTCTTTCTCTCTCTCTCTGTTTTTTCTGACAATGAATTTTAAAGCAAAAATGAACAATGTACTTTTCATAAAATCCCTGAACAAGGTACAATAGTTCACCAAAATTTATCTACATTATTTTATTAAATTCATAGTCAAATTTCATAACACTTTTTTTCAATTACATTAATAAAATTCTTGAAAAATTTCTATAATCATTATATTTCTTGCTATTACTATTTAATATTGTACTTTTTTGAAAAAAATTATGAACATGCATACACGCACGCACATATACACACACTCGCGCACGCGTTCGATATGAAATATTTTAATTCAATTTAGGGAATTTATATATTTGATCAGTTTCATTGAATAATTAACATTATTATTATTATTATTAAGTAATTATATTATAAAGTTACTTGTGCATAAATGATATATTTTAATTATGCGATTACTCTTAATCTAGTTTATTTTCTAAACGATTCGATTGTAAGCGTTAAAGAGCTCGGTTAGAAAAATTCATTCGATGAGATTTTTTTTTTTGACGAATTAGTTTTATTCATGTCTTTACTTTGATATGATCGAATGCACATCGTTTTGCATAGGCCAATGTATGTATAAACGGAACTTTACTTTAGAGGATGCAGAAAGTGGATAACGATCAACACGTAACCGAGTCAGCGCTTGCGCGTTCCTCATGACGTCATCAAACCAACCCACCCCCATCTTCCCTTTCTCCCATCCTCACCTCCTCCTCCTATTTCTCCTCTCATCCACTATCCCCCTGTATCGTTAAGGGTGGCTCTATATCTCTCCTCGTCTCGTTTCTCGTCACTTGCGCAGCCTCTCACTCTAATGTCTCTCTTTCACGAATCTATCAAAACAAGTGTTGGAAATTTAACAATTTATTATTATTATTATTTTTTTTTGCTATTTATATTTATTTTATCTCAACAAAATAAAAAAAGAGAAAATTACAAAGATTCGAAGGAAAACTTTGATTTCGCGTGAAATAAAAATTCATGACTTTCGCGTATTGATGAGAATATATTGTTTTTTTTGTTCGCCTAATATATTTAATAGTTTCGATACCGTCGTAAAAGATATTTCTATCTATTCATTGTTTATTCGAAATGAAAAGAACGAATCATCGCGAAGAGTCGGAGGGAAAATTTTGATTTTGTATGAAATAAAAATTAACGACTTTCGCGTATTGATGAGAATATATATTGTATTTTATCGCCTAATATTTAATAATTTCGATACCATCGTAAAAGATATTTCTATCTATTCATTTTATTCGAAATGAAAAGAACAGATCATCGCGTAGAGTCGAGGGAAAAGTTTGATTTTTTTCTACGGAATCCATATTAACGACTTTCCCGTGTTTTTTTCTTTTCCTTCTTTTTTTTTTCTTTAAACAGATTGTATTGTTTTTCGTTCTTGATATTTATTCGTCCCGTTAGATATTATTCGTATAAGGACTGATAGGATAGATTTATTTATGTTTTAATTTGATTCTTTTTTTTCTTTTTTTTTTTTCTTTTTTTTTCCTTCGAATAAGTAAGAATTATTATTCTTTAAGGCGCCAATCAAAATTAAGTCAGGATATTATCCCCGTGGGAATTTGTTCTCACTTGCGTTTGACGTAGGGAAAATTTCAAACGCAAAGCCACGTATTGTAGGTCAGACGGATAAGAGGACTTAAGATGAGTTCTCTCTCGGCTATAAAGAGAGAGACTAATGTGAGCGAATGAGAGACAGACAGACAGACAGATTAATAGTGAGAGAGGGAGAGGGGGGGTGGAGGTGAGGAGAAGAGGGTAAGAATTTTAGAAATTTCTTATGTATATAAAAGAGCTTGGAATAATAACTTACAAGGTTTACGAAAGTCGTTGAGTTTCTTTAATGGAACAAAAGTGCGTTGTAATTGGACGGTAACTTTACAAAACGTAAGTGAGTACTTAGTTAGACCAATTTTGTATCATTCAAAAACTAAATGTGTACTTTGCATAAGCGACTAATCGCAATAGTTTCTTCATCCGAGAGACCATTATCTATTGTTATAAAATAGAAGTAAATGTACTTTCATTAATATATGTAATATATATAAAAAAAGAACAGAAAGGAAAGAAGAAAAAAAAATTAAATCTTTAAATTTAATAATTAAGATTGGTAAATTATCCAAGAACAAAATAAGAATCGCGTATTAGAAGGAGTAATAACGCTATAAGAGAAAAGTGATACAGAAATGGAACATAATAATTTAACATAGTGTTGGAGATAACAATAGGGAAATCAAGATTATTCTGCTCTTAATTGTGATCGTCTCGTACAATTCTAAAGGAGGAATTAGGTATTAAACCGAGTATGATAGCACCTTAGATCACGAACTTTACCAAGAAGATCCGAGTATTGATAACACGGTACGAATGAGAAGAGTTTATCTCTCTCTTTCTCTCTTCATTTTCATTTGACGGTCTCCTAATATTAATAACAAAAGAGTAATGGAGTTTATTCATAATTTCCAGTTTCCATTATATGATTTTCCTCGAGAGATTTAGGGTAATCAACTATATGAGTGTCATTAAATAGAACGGTATCAATGATACGTACAATTATATGTTGTATATACAATTTTCTATTTTTGTGAAATTATCCCTCAGAGTATTTGAATATTATATCAAAGAAAAGAGAAAATTGATCGTCCCTATTTACGATTGTCTCCCTTCATCTCCACTTTCATTAGTCACATTCTTCCATTTTAGTCAATTATGTCGTTTCGTATGCCTTTAAATATGAACGATAGATATTGACCATTTCTCAAACAATCCCTCATTTTTCTATTATTATACATTCGTTGTATCGGAATAATATATTTAAGGTTCGAACAACGATTTGGTTTTCTAAATACAATTAATTAACACTAGAATAATCAAAATAATAATATAATCATATCTTTTCTTTATTTGTTTTTGTAAAATATCATTTTTAGTGTAAAAATATCAAAGAAAAAGAAGAAAAATATAATGAAGGCTCGCTGTAATTTAACCAATCATTTTGACTGGTTACAATAGTTTCAACGTTAAAAACGTTTGCGTGAGTTACACCACCTTGATATTCGGAAATATTAGCATAAGAATAAAATTTTGATACTAGTTTTATCGAGCACTAAAGTGGTGTAACGCCATGAACTATTTTATAAGTAAGTATGCGCATGCTTGTTCATTTTCTCTGAGTACTTATTCTCTCCTAAAAATAAAACTTTTTTTGTAATTTTTTCTTCTTCAACAAGTGTAGTCTTACCCATATGGGTTTTTTGAAATCGATAAACAGGTTCTTTTCGTTTCTTCGATATTGTGTAATTTTTTATTATACAAATTTTTGTTACTTTTATACTGAATTTTTGTTACTTTATTTGTATTTTTCTGTTTTCTTGTTCTCTTTTTTCTTTTCTTTTTTTTTTTTCGAGACTACTAAGTACTCGGCAGCGAACTGACGTATTCCGTTTGACAAGTTGATCGTTTACGCATTGGCCCTTTGCATATCTTTCGGTGAACATAAGGGAGTGTACGAATGTCAATAAACCTCACCCATACGTGCAAACACTGTTCAAGGCTTTGCCTTGCTTTGCCAGAGCTCTCTCAGCTTCTCAGCTTCACTTTGCTTGTTGAATTAGAGAGAGATAGAGAGAGAGAGAGAGAGAGAGAACAAGAGAGAGAAAGGGAACTGTTAACAGTGGCATTGGCTGGTAACACGAACAGCACACGAGCTCACTATTACCACGTCAAACTCGTCATTAGTATATTAATGATCGCTTGAATCACTGTTCTCAACAATGGCAAATAATATTACAAAGAAAACAATATCTTTTCTGTAATATATATATATATATATATATATAATCATCTAATTTTTCTCTCTTCTCTTGATTCTTTTTAAAAATACGTTCGTACGTAAAGATAAACACTTCAAAGGAATATTAATCTATTTAATATATATGTTTTCTCTCTTTCTCTCTTTTTCTTTTTTCTTTTTTTATGAACATTAATCCCACAGGCTATTCGACGATACTGTGTAATAAATTAATTACGAAAATGACTAATATAAAATGCAATATCTACGAGCATATCACTTTTTCCTTTTACTATCTGTTCAAAAATTTATTTACTTAAATTTGCCACTGACCTAGTTATATATATATATTACGGTTAGATCTAAAAAAAGAAAATATAATTTATCATTCGATTCACACAGCGTTATAACTCCTGGTAAAAAAAATACAAAATTTCAGGATATTACTTCTATCCTGTTTCATAATTATTTTACAAATTTTCTAACGACATCATCGGAACGAGTTTTTCCGGAACATGTTATATATATCGTTGGATGACGTCAGTCGAGTTTACAAATTATTAACTTGTCGAGATGATTTCGATCGAAAAACGGTGCTGTTACAGTTTATCGTTATAAAATAAAATGAAGGATTTGTTCTTCCCATCTCTCTCTCTCTCTCTCTCTCTCTCTCTCTCTCTCTCTCTCTCTCTCTCTCTTCTCCTTGTAGTCAAATGAACATCGAGAGGCGTCGGTGTTTCTCTCGGATATTGACAAAGTGGCCCACTAATGTCGAGATACGGGCGGCTTTGTGGCATGTTATGGTAAATTTCGTGGACGTTAGCCCCGTCATCGAGTTAACGAGAAGTCCGTTAAACCACGTTGAATTATCTACTTTCGCATTTCGTCCTGCCGACCAAGCAGATTCTCCTCTACTGTTTTCCATATCTCCCCCCCTCCCCATCCCCTCCCCCTTCCCTCATCCCATCTCACTCTATTTATCTTTCTCACTCTTACACACCTTCCTTCTTCCCTCCTCCTCTTTTTCTTTCTCTCTCTTTCTCACCCATACGTAAACACAAATTCACGTACACGATGGATACGCTTAGCAAGTCTCTGATAATTAAACGGAAACTAACGAAACAACGGGATAAGCATCTTTTACTGGCTTTGACAATGAGTCCGGTAAACTTATGATTTTCAATTTGTCAGATATATATTTTTTTATCCTACCTTATTTAATCATTACAATGCTTTTCGTAATCTACGAAGAATTTAGAATTTTCTTAAAAAAAAAAACCAAAAATTGTTCAAATTCGTTACGTATGTACGTTTTTTGAATTCGAAGTACAATTGGAGTCACAGAATTATTCGTACTATCATTGTCAATTGAAAATATTCAATATTTTTTTGGTAATACAATTGTTTTTAAAATTCTTATACGAAGATATATATGTGTGTTAGGATTATTAAAATTTTAAATTGATATCAATTTTATTGTTAATTAATATTTTATTCTTATTGTTATATAGAGAAGCAAATTTTTAAATAGCTGATAAGAAAATTGATTTCAAGCATTATAAGATGCAAAGGAAGATCAATCTAGTATTACTTATAAAAAAATAATAATTGTATTTTTATTATATATCTCACACGTAAATGCAAATATTCTTGCGAGAATAATTTTATTATCATTTATATGAAATTATATTTTTCTACAAAGAAAATTATTTTTTTTACAGTAAAATTAATATCAATTTGAAAGTTGATTAATGCTCCTGTGACTCACTATACGTAGTTATTCTAAATGACGATCAAACATTAGAATTATTTCGTAAATTTAAGATAATTTTATGAGACATATGATGAAAGTTTATTTAAAAATTTGTTTATTTGTCAGACGCATGATCTCTGTCTCTATCTTTATTTTTTTTGTTATGTTTCCTCGAACACGTAGCCCTTCAACTCGTTTGCTCTAGTGTTTCTACTATCTTTTCCAGAGTACACTTAAAAATCGCTCAACTTTTCACAACAATATCAGCAAGTTAATAGATCACCTTCCTCCACCACTCTTACCACTCTATCCGATCTCTTCTGTATCTAACAAAGATAGCTATCGAGCATCCCGTTATCAAGAACTACCTTAGAGTGCTTCATTAACATTTAACTTTTTTTTTTTTTTTTCTATTTCTCGCGTCGAGAAAACGTGCGATAAGTAGCCGTTAGTAGTAGGATAAGCACGTTGAAAGGTAAAAATTCAATTAGCCAATATTAAATCAAATCTTTGAATATTGATAAGAGGGAAACGTTTTTCAAGAGATAAAAGAGATTACTCATTCACCGATAATAACGATTATTTTACATTAAAAGAGGAACAGATAAAACGTTTATTAAAAATATTGTATAAAATATTAAAGTTAAAAGAAAACACACATTTTATATATATACATATGTATTTTTGTATATATGCTATGTTTTTGTTTGAAATAAAAATACGAAATAATCACCAATAAAATATGTAAAATTTAATTAAAAACAAAATAAATATTTATATAAAGTATTCGAATTTTTTATTTGCAATTTAATATAAAATACGCGTATGAATAATATACTTTCGGTTGGGTAAATAATATGAAGATCGATTAAACGCGACTTGTGATTGAATAAAAATTATAGAAGAAATATTTTTGAACCATATCTTTTGAACATTAACGTCAACTAAAAAAAAAATGTTACGGTTGTTTATTAAAACGATAAAAAAAAAAGAAGGAAACGCTCTCTATCTTTTTCTATCGAGTAGAAGAAGTTCTAATGAATCTCATGTTCGTTGCACCGAAAGGTGTATCTTGCAATCCGTGGGGCTTGAATTATACTGCACGAAACGGATCGTTTTCCGATATTTTTCTTCTCCCCTTCCACTCTTTCACTCTCTCTCTCTCTCTCTTTTTTTCTGTTTATCCATTTGGTTATATGTATCGAGGTCACGTTTGAAAAGTCTGATCCATTGAGACGTTTTTGATCATCGATTTCTTGTAATTGTACCTGTATATTTATCGTTCTTTTAAACAAACAAAAATCTTTATTATCGATGAACCTAAAATTGTGATTAGATTAAAACAATAATAATATTTTATTGTTATGTTATTATTATTAATATTATTTCATATAGATTTGTTATACATTTTCTAAACTACACGAATTTAAAGCTCATAGATGCAAACATTGTACTGATCTGGAAGGTAAACTCTGGGGATTTAGGATTGCGTGACAAATACTTCAATCACGTAAACATGAATCTAAACACAATTGTTATCAAGATCAGTTTACATTGTATTGATCCGACCATTGACTTCATTCGAGTGTATCCAAGTCTCTGAGGCACTATCGGTTGTATAGTTGGCAATTTTATAATTGGATCGTTTATGAAAGCGGTGTTAATTCTTTGTGGGAGAAAAAAAACCTTAATAATTTTCATTAATTATAAATAAATTATCGAAAAAAATTATAAATCTTGCCAAATGTTTTTTTTTTTTTTTTTTTTTTTTTTTTTTTTTTTTTTTCAAAAATGGGTTAATACCACTTTCATAATAAACGATTCATATTATAGTTCATAGGATATTAGGTAAGATTTTAAAGGAACATAATATTTTTAAACAAATTTTACGATCTAAACTAATATGCATATCTCGATATAATTGAATATAGAAATATAATACAAAATAATTACAGGTTGATTTTTAGGGAGGTTTCTTTTTCATTTTTTTTTTCATACGTCACTTAATATTTTATTAATAATACTTTACAAAATACAACTGGATGAATAATTTGTAATTACCTTGTATTATAAAAAAAAGAAAAAAAGAAAACCATTGCCAATAAGAAAATATATCTGCTTTTCGATGTATTAATTTTCTTTACACGAAAGACCAACATTGAACACCACACTCGTCATACACGTGTTTAAAAGTGTATTTCACACAACTAATCGTACCAAATAGTAAAATTCTTGGAAACTGTCCAACCAGGCGAAAGTAAATTTTTCTTAGCAAACGAAGAATAGGGAAAAAAAGGAAGGGGAAGAATAGTGGGAGGTTTAGTTAACGAAAAAAGATGAAGAAAAGGAAATAAAAGAAAAGAAAAGAAAAGAAAAGGAAAGGGAAAAAAAAGAAAAAGCAAAAAAGAAAAAACAGAAGAGCCGACGAAAGAGGGTCATCCAATTTTTTTTTTCTCCCCTCTATTTCTTTTTCTTATCCTTTTCCGTGACAGTAGTAGTAGCAGTAGTAGTAGTAGTAGTAGTAGAACCTTCCGTATTTTACCTTCTACCTTTTAGTTCGCGAGATTATGGAGACGAAAGAGCGGCAAAAGGGAAAGGAAAGGTTCGGAAGATGCGAGGGTGAGAAGAAGAGAAGAAAAATGTTGAGGGTGGAGGAAGTAAAGGTGGTGAATGTGGAAGTGTAGGTAGAGGGTGGATGGTAAGGTTGGTGGTGGTAGTGGTGTAGGGGGATCTGGTGGGATGTTGGGGGATGTTGGGGGGATGTTGGGGGGATGTTGGGGGATGCCAAAGCGACGCAGCACTCGAGTAGATGTTGGCTCTTCCCTGCGGCCCGATATCGACCCAAGCACATTCAACCGATACTAAAGGGAAGCTGAGTTCTGCCATACTCGCAAGAGAAAAGAAACAGGCTTCCCATAACTTTCCCTAATTTATTCTCTTTTACTATCTTCCCTTTTCTCTCTCTCTCTCTCTCTCTCTCTCTCTTTTTTTTTCCTTTTTTTCATCCTGGTTTTATTCTTTCCTCCTTTCTTTTTTCGCAAAACTCTCACATACGATTCCCACCAATTTATTCTTTTACGTGTTGACTTATTTATACGCGCATATATTTTTCAAAATATTCCCATTACACGGGGGATCGCGTTAGAGTTTCCACACTCGAAAAAGTTGTAATATTATTTATATAAATATAATTATACTTATACTCTTAATGCAATATTAATACTTAAATGATATTTAAAACTTTTTATGTGACCGAAGTTATTATATAATATATTTATATAGAAATTAATGGAAAGTTGAAGAATACAAAATATATAATATTATACTCTATACTATTGTTATACTAATCTTTTTAATTGAAATATATTAACTTTGTTATTTTTATTAAAAAATGATATAATACTTTCTTTATTCGACGCGTTGCGACACGTTAGAAAATTGAAGAAAATTTTTCAACAAAGACATTGATCGATCGATCGGTTATAAAATATCAAGCGATTCAAAAATGAAAAAAAGAAAAAAAAATGAGTCAAGAGGTCCTAAAGACGAGGGAAACTGGTACGCAATTTCACTGGGTGAACCTTTTAAATTCCGGGGACACGAGGAAGTGAACAGAATGAAAGAAAGAAATAGAGAGAGAGAGAGAGAGAGAGAGAGAGAGAGAGAGAGAGAGAGAGAGTGAGTGAGTGAGTGAGTGTGTGTATGTGTGTGGGAGAGTGTTAAAAAGTACTCTCTTTAGTGACGGTTTGAAACTCTTTAAAAGCTCCGAGTGGGACGCAAAATATTTCTATTCCACGTTCTCTTTCTCTCTCTCTTTCTTTCTCCCTTTTACAAATGCTTAATGGACTCCTTATAACGACACTGGTTTCAACCTACACCTACTCTATAGAGCAATCGTCGATTAGCCGATGAAACGAGTTCGAAGAAATGGGAACTCATAAATCTAACCATTTTATTCGTATTACTACGGGCACGTGTACATATTTCTGAACGTCTTTTATAGATTCCCGTTAAGTCTTATAAGTTACATTAATCGCTAAACGTATAAACAAATTTTGTTATTCTATTCCAAATTGTAATTATTTTGTGCAATCGCTTCTTCTTCTTCTTATTTTTATTTTCAATTAATAAACAATCAAAATTTAACACTCTTCGGAACAACGATTCACATATAGGACATTTTTTTATAAATAATAAATAAAAAACAACGATTTATATGTATTTCATCTTATTTACATTGAAAATAAATCACATAACTGGATAATAATTACAGATTGTCACATCGAAATGTAAAAAAATAACAAAAACAAGAAAATTCGAATGATATTCTTTAGTTTTCAATTGAAACAAAACTGATCGTAACAGTTTTTGGAAGAGTCTATATTTAAGTCGATTCGTATTCGCGCGATAGAAAAAAAAACGTAGCGGACTTTTAAATCTCATTTGTCAGAGAGAGAAAGAGAGAGAGAGAGAGAACACTTGAAACATTTTTTGAAAGAAAATAAAAGATCGTGTTATCACGTGCCTTGTATCGAATCGAAGTAAACAGTAGCTATTATAGTATCGGTAGTTATAAGAACGTGTAACAGGCGTTCGAAAGTCTTGGGGTATAACAAGTTGCTAGGAAAAAGTTACTCTCTCTCTCTCTCTCTCTCTCTCTCTCTCCCTCTCTCTCTCCCTCTCTCTCTCTCTCTCTCTCTCTCTCTCTCTCTCTCTCTCTCTCTCTCTTTCTCTTTCAGCTAGTTTATTCTTCGAGTTTCTCTTATCCTCGAGACTTTAGTCAGAAAGTGGTGGCACTGGTGGTGGCTGTTGCAGTAGTTGTGTAATAGTAGTAATAGTAGTAGTGTAGTAGGGTAAAAGGGGTTAGTCGAGAAGCACAACTTACTCACTGACTCACCCACTCACTCACTCACTCACTCAACTCGATGGACGGAAGTGAAGCGTATCAGGCGCCACAATGATGTCACGATCTAACGACTCGTCCATTTGGAACTTTCTTCAAGCCTACTACCCCCTACCTTCTAACCTATAAACACATCCCCTAATCCCCAATCCAGAATTTTTCTATTCATCTATTTACCCTGTTTTTCATGGTCCACCAATGAAGAAAACTTTTATGTAATCACTCTACAACTGTCACTAATATCGATTCTCATTTGATAGCGACCTCTTTTTGTGGTCAATATTATTTTCTTCGGATTTTTAGCATTAAATTGTGTTTATCGATTTTCCAATATTATTTCTTACTATTTTCTTCTATTTATTTTATTGATATTATCGTATTATTTTCATCAAATTATATTAATAATCGTAAAATACAATAGAACAAATTTTTAATAAATAAAAATATAATTTTTTTCATATAGATTTAATTGAACGAAGTATAAATAAATATTGAATACAATCGGTATATGTAACTTTATAAGAGAGAAAATATGAAAAGAAAAAAAAACCGGACAGGTAAAAATAATAAGAATAATTAATTTACCCGAGGCCACACACACACACACAAAGTACGTTTATTCGTTTGAGCTCGGCATAGCATCACCATACGAGTTTAAACTTTGTTTAATTGTCCTCCCTTCTCGGCCGATACCCACTGATACTTTAATTCGTTAGACACACGATAAACCCTATAAAACTTAAACCTAACTAATTACCGTTTACATTCATTATTTTTATTTACGAAATTTGTCAAAGTTTTCTACCGTAAAGATAATAGATCACCAATCTGTTCTGTGTTGGCCTAATTTAAGAAGTGTCCTTTGCAGGAGAAAGAAGCATCGATCTTCTTGAGGGAATTCGTTTTCGATGTTTTCCAAACTAATCAGTTGGTAATGGCTGCCGTTCCCTACGAAATTAATCGGCGAAAAAAAAACGAACAAAACTTTGAAAATAATTCAACAAAAATCGATTCCATTCGTCGATATTTTTCTACCCTCTTTCTCCTTTTTTTTTTTTTATTTATCTTTTAAACATTTTCTTTCACGTTTCTCGAGCATTCCTTTGAGAAGAAAATTTGATCCTCCTTTTGAAAAATAAATTATCGAAAGAGGAAAAAAAGAAATGGAATACTAAAAATAGAACATACAAACGATCCATATTTTTGATCTTTAACGAAGCACTTGCGCGCGTGCAGGTAACACTTTTTCTTTTAAAAGAGGAAATATCCTTATTTAACGAGATACGTTGAGAATCATTGGACCCAATTAATAATATTCTAGGAATGTTACAACGACCAAGAGATACGTTGGAGATCGTTAATGTTACCATAGAATATAAAAAATAATGAATCTCGTTTGGCTTGCATTGAAAGTTTATACCATCAGTGGCAGATTGAAAAATGTGAAGTTTTAATACGAGGAATTAACGTTTTATCCTTTTTAAGGATATAAAAAATATAAAAAGATAAGAATACTATCATAAAAAGAGTGAAAAACATCTCTAATTAAAAGTAAAAAAAAATTCAATCTTAGGATTTCATCTGCAATTTAATAATATTGGGTGGGCATAAATTGTTTATATAATTTTGCCGAATAAATTACACACGTTTGGTTTTTCTTTTTTCCTTTTCTCGATTGAATTATTTTTAACAGAATATACAAATACAAATGAAACTAAATAAAATTAAAAATTTGAAAAATCTTGTAAACAAATAATTGATTTGTCAAATCATGGAAAGAAAAAATTATTGGTCCGTTTTTAGGAAGTTTGAATTCACGTTGTAGTTAAAAGTTTCACGATACAACCGTCTTTATTTTTCTTTTTTTACCGACAATGAACTTTTTTTTTCGTTGAATTACGTAGTAGTCTGGTGGTACATCGATCCTTCTTCCTTCTTCTTTTTTATTCTCTTTCTTTCTCTATCTTTCTTTTTCTCTCATCCCTTCTTCGTTACTTTTGACCGTCCACACAAACTCGTTCTCTTTTCTCGACACGAGGGATGAATATTTAAAGGCGATAAAAAAAGGCAAGGTCGCTTCCAAGTTTCGACTTCATTGTTCCCGATTCTTCGCTCCTTTCTCGTGTCATAATATTTCTATGGAACGACCTATCAGATCACACAATGGCGTTTGACGGAATATCGGTGACTTCACGAAAAGTCTTTTACTCGCCAACTGGGGCTTTTTTCTTTTTCTTTTTTCTTTTTTTTTCCATATTTAAATCAACATTCAATAATCCAACATCCATCTACTACTATTGTTATTTTTAATAGAATAAAAGTCACAACGTGAATAGAAAGTTTGATTTATTTATAAACAGAAAAGAAATAATATTCTCACTAATATCTACGAGATTCTATCTCACATATATGATACATGCATATATGTATCACCCATACGTGTATATGCATATTAGGGTGATCCTTATATGAGGACTGAACCAAATTTCATTTTGTCTAATCGGTTTCAAATGGTAAAAAAACAGGAACAATTCCTTAACTTTTTCAGATTTTTATTTTATTCCCGTTCGTTCTTCTATCTAAGCGGAAATTTTCAAATATTTCAAAAACATGCTTACTCGCTATATTATCTCGTATTAAATTTTATTTCAAGATTAATCGTAGACAACAAAATCCATATTATCGAATATTCAGTGAGATTGATCCTTCTTTTTAATGAGAAACAAAAAATATCGTGTGTGCATGATCAAAATAAGTAAAAAAAATCAACTCATTGTCAGTTTTAGCATATCATCGACTTTGATTTTATTTCGTTACGGTGCTGACTAAATTGATGCCAATTTTTAGCTTAAAAATTATTTTTTGTCAAAGTATAAATATATATATAAAGATATATAAAGATACGAAAGGGGGAATATGAAATAAAAATCTGAAAATATTGAACCATTTCCAAAAAAAAAAAAACGAAAAGTTTTTCTTTTCGATCTAAAAGAAATAGGACGTTCGTGTTTGACAAGTTTTAAAAAGAAACCAAATACAAGTTTTTCTTTTTTTATATTTTAGTTTATTTTAATTTCTCTTTTACGTCCGCTCTCGTTCGATGTTGAAAGAAAAACATCAAAGTCCTTCGAAGAGAGCGTGAAAAATCGTGTCCTCTCTCTCTCTCTCTCTCTCTCTCTCTCTCTCTCTCTCTCCCTCTGCTTCCCTCCCATTTCCTCTTTTTTTCTTTTCCTCTTTTTCGAGCAATGCAGTATCTCGAACAGTGGCGGGTCCATTCGAGACGAGCAAGCTTCGTTCGACTGGAAGAGTACGATAAGTCCTTATTTCGATGACACACTACTTCCAAACGTTTGCCC
Source organism: Polistes canadensis (assembly GCF_001313835.1). Lineage (NCBI taxonomy): Eukaryota > Metazoa > Arthropoda > Insecta > Hymenoptera > Vespidae > Polistes > Polistes canadensis. The sequence continues at coordinate 921,642 of NW_014569564.1, read as the reverse complement.
TGGAAAAATAATAATCTCTGATTAAATAAACGCGTTGGACCGGTTAATGTCGATCACTTTTATCGTCCTTTAACATTTTTACATTGAATTACGTTGGAATTTTACCACGAATTTTTTTTTCTTTTCTTTTCTTTTCTTTACGTTCATTTAATAAATTTACTTAACGAGAATGTACATTTCATTGAAAGAAAAGTTTTTCCAAATAAATTTGTCATGATCGAAAGACTATCATTTTTGATGTTCAATAATATTATAATATTAATAATAATAATAATAATAATAATTTTTTATTTTTTCGAACT
>NW_014569564.1:905128-921205 GCF_001313835.1 Polistes canadensis | reverse complement strand
ATAAAAAAGAAATATCTAATGCATCCTTAAATATGAATCTTATAATAAAACTTTACGAATATAACCTAATATAATAATCATAATAATTAACAAGAGGGTCGAAGGTCGATGTTTATTAAAAGTTAATTTTTTTTAATTATTCTATCTTTAATTATTATTATTAATATTATTATTATTATTATGTTTCTTATTCTTCTCCAGTTCGTTGGAAGTCATATTTGCACGGTCAAACGAACAAACAGCCAAGCCTCGACGAAAGATAATTGCGACTTATCAAGTACGTTCAATGTATATACAAGGACGACTAATCTTTTTTTCTTTTTAAATTACATTTTTATTATATCTATTTATTTATTTTATTTTGTTGTGTTTTTTTACCTCTTTTATATTTCCATCAACGAATTTTCTATACGTTTTCTTGTTACAGAAATTAATGTAGACAAAAAACGAAAGAGAAAAGAGAAAGAAAGTATGAGATATATATAGATATATGTAATAAATGATGTACTTTCGATGAGTTTTATATTGTAATTAAAATCTTAACAACCTCTTCAACGGCAGTTAGAAGACAATCAAATTATCCGTTAAAGCACTTAGCGTGCTTTCATTAGTCCAGTTTATACACTTCGACGCATTCGACTATCAATTAAATAGAAAATTCTGTCAATTTTTTAATACTTCGCGTCTTGAATCTTATTATTATTCGAAAAGAATTTTAAATCAAATAACCAAGTATTTTATTTTTTCCTATTTTGGTTTTTAGTTATTTTTAAATTATTCTGAATTCCATGTTGAATAATATATGATCTTGAAATTGATATTATATGTCTGAAAGTGTATTCTTTAGAAAGAAAAAATTAAACATGAGTGTTTGAAAAATTGTTCACAAAAGACAATTCAACGTTTTCGTTCTTTCCATCCGTTCAACTATCAGTCAACCTTTTTCTTGTTTTTTTCTTTCCTATCTCTCCTACCCCTATCCTAATCTTTTATCGAACGACTTATTCGTTGTGCTATCTAACGACCGTTATCGATCACCCTTTTGATTTTACTTTTATCTCGCGATCGTTCGACCTACGCCCCTATATATTCAGCCTATTTGCAGCTCTCGAGTATTAGATGAAAATGAAAATGGCTGCTAACGGATTAAAAATGTTAAGAAAACAGGGTGATGATCTTGAAATTAATCATTTTTCTTTTTTAACGGGAATAAAAAGATATTCGAAATATTAATCGTCCAGATTAAATATATTTTTATTATTTACTTATATTTGTAAAGGAAAAAAGAAAATATCTGTGATTGTAAACGTTGAAAAAAAAGAAGAAGAAGTAATTTTTATATGTTGCTTTATAACGTGAATAAAAATATAGTATAAATCATTCGATTAGATTTGAAATATTATTTCTTTTTTTTTTGTTTTTTATATCTCAAAATGTATAGGACAATTTTTGAATATTTGAAAAATAATTGATAATGAGTAGAATTAAAAACGTTAAGGAAAAGAATGATGATCTTGAAATTGAATATTTTTCTTAATGCTAGTAAAAAGAAAAAAAATTATATTATATATACAAGTAATCTTTCTAAAACTCGATAGATAGGTTTCTAGAAAATGCCGTGTGTATAAAACTGTGTCATATGAGATCCAAAGTTCATTATTTCTTAGCATCATTATTTTCATGTAATTTAGTTTCTAAATATGTTAAGCCAAAATCATGTTATCCAGTGCTGTATACAAAGATTTTCGCATTTTTCTTTTCGTGTTAAAGCAAAACCGTGTTGTAGGAGAGTTACCTGTATAAATATATATAATTGAAAATTAATTAAATTTCTATAATAGATAAATAATAATTCATTTCGGTTTAAACGCGACATATTTTTCTTAATTGAAAAAGTAAAATGGAAAAAAAAAAAGAGAGAGAATAAATAATACTCTAATCGATTAATTTTCGCTCTAAACTTATTGTTAGAAATCGGCCATTCTCGATTCAATTTGCATTCGAAACGATCGTGAGATCGGTTACGAGTCACACTGGGATTTGGCTTCCCGTTAATCCAAATATATTTTGGTACTCGTGATGTGGTCGGAAGTGGATGGGATCGATCGATAGTGAAAATTACTAGCGACAGTGAGCACGTCGAGCCGGAAAATCTGTGGTTCGTGAGACACGATCCGTGAACAACTAGAGACATAGAAGCACGGATAAAATTATATATTTTAATGTACATATACGAGCAATAATATTTTGTGATATGTAAATTTTAAATCATTTTCTTTTTTGATTTTTTGTTTCATTTAAAAACAAATTCATTAAATCATTTTAATAATATTCTTCGTTAACATTTCTCAACATTTTTGATTCGTCAAACACAATCCAAACTAAATGTAATTAATTAATATAATTCATTTAATTCGTTTTCCTTATTTAAGGACAAATTTATTAAATAATAACGATTATTCTTTTTATTTTGATTGATTCAATATGTTATCGGAAAATAATAAATTTATTTATTTCAGGTATCAAATATTCTGGATCAGAAACATCCACGATTGAATCGAAATTCGAAAGGTCGAGCATTTCTTCAGGATAATAGAAGACAAAACTGCGTCAGGAGGGCCTGACATGGCACGTGAAAGAAGAAGAAGAAATCCTTTTCACTGGAAAGTAAGTTGTTAAGTTTTTCATATGAAAGATAAAGTAATCGGTTTATATTAACAATTCAATAAAATACATACATCAAGAGAGTGAATACAATAGCGTACGAAGTAATAATTGGTTGAAAGCAAATATGAATTAAACGAGACAATGCATTAATTTTCTCTGCGTGTATGTAAGTATGTATGCGTATATGTGTATGTGTATATGTGTGCTTATGTGTGTATGTTTTTATCTTGCGCACCTACATATAAAACGTAGAACATCGGCTTTAGTACGCGTAAATCAGGCCACCTGTTTCCTTTTATAAGAAGTTGCTGTCATAAACGTAGCCTGAATCCTTATTCTTAAAAATGCACTGCCTTTTAAAAGCTATTTATAAATCTTGTACGTGACTAATAGAAGATTGATCGATCGATAAAGTCGATCTAATCATTTAGAAAAGAGAAAGTAAGCTTGTAACATTTCATTTTAATCAATCCTGAAATTCGAGAACAATTCAGAATAGAATAATGAATTTCGAATTCGGATGGATTACTATAAATCATATATTACTGAGAGACTAAAAATACTTGAAATAAGTTTAATAAATGTTTTATTGTAACACTATAGAAAAGAGGCCAATACGTGATCGGTTAATACTCATATATACTTTAGATAAAAACAAATTGAAATATAGATATACCTACTTTTGATACGTATTAAAAAATCTGAAAATTTTGTTGAAAGTTTATTCGAACTTGAGGGTAAGTTACGTAAGAAGGTAATATGGAAATTGCATGGATAAGGAAGAAAATGAAGAAGACGATCGAACAAAGGCTCTTCTGGTGCGCGTTAGATTTTGAAAGAAGTAAATTTGCTAGTATAGGAAGAACTCTATCGAAAAGGACGAAGGAATAAAAGTTGATGGAAACGTGAAAGAAAAAATGGATAAAACGAAATAAAGAAAGAGAAAGGAAAAAAGAGAAAGTGAGAGAGAGAAAGAGAGAATAAGTGAGTGAGTAAGAGAGAAGAAACGTGGGTGCAGCAAAAGTAGAGCAAGAAGGACGTGTGCTTGGTGCACTCCCTTCTTCGTTATCGTGTTTAAAGGAAAAAGAAAAAGAAGAAGAAGAAAAAAAATAGGTAGCTATTTATAAACCATTAGCGAAGAGTGAAGTTTAATCAGGCTCACGGGCGTCAGACTCTCAGCTCGACTCTATTTATCGCTTACTACCTCTGATCGATACGTTCAAACGTTGCCACTATTGTAAGATAGTTTTTTGGTTCGGAAAGTACTTAAAATGATGAAGAATACGTGTTACATAAGTAAATAAGTATATATGTATGTATATACTTACCTACAATAAATATAGATAAGAATATTCATAAGAATATCTTCGATATATTTAAAAACTGATTTTATATGTTTTTTTATTGTTGTTTAATTTCTATTTTGTTAAATTCTCATCAAATTTCTATTCGATCGCGTCAAATCGAAACGAGTTTGAAAGTTGGGGGGGGGGGGGGGGGAAAAAAAATAAATAACAAAAAAAAAAAGCAGAAATGTTGAACGTCATTGTCGTAGCTAGCGACACTTAAACAAACAATTCTAGTTTCATCGAGCCACGTTTGATCGACAAACATTTAACGGCAAATTGCCGCTGCTAAAAGTTGGAACGCATGATCGGGGTAAACGTTAATTAGGCCAAATTTATCGTATCCAAGTAAAATAGAAAACTTTCAAAATGCGTATTGTATTATATACGCACAATAGGGGCGCGTCAAACTCGTTTTGAAATGACAAAGCATTGTACAAGTTAGTGATAACAAGTAAGCAACACAATTGCTTTCACGAACTATCTTGCGTTCTACATCGAATATTATTCTCGTTTCGAGAATCATTTAAAAGATTTCTTTTGTATCTTTTTCATTATATATATATATTTTTTTTAAATTTCAAACTTACTTTTTATTATAATATAAATAAAATCAATATTTGATGATATTAACATAGACAGTTGTGATTATTCTAAAATTAATTGAATCTTAATTAAAGATAAATAAATAGAATAAAACTATATACGACATATGATGCTTATCAAAATGAATAACAAACACGCAATGAATGTTGTACACTTATAGATAAAGATTTATTTAAAAGAATTGCATTTGCAAAGTTTGACACGTTGAAACTGTCGTGACCGGTGTTGTAAAACTCTCTCAAGTTGGCCGCGGCTAAGGGTGGAAGGTGAAGGGTACCGGCGGTGGTTCTATTTATAGAAACGACGACCTATATATAGACGTCGCGGGCTATGCATAGCTTGCCCCCGGCCGCCAACCGGGGAAGAGATTATACACCCCCTCGTACCGTCGGAAACGCCACTGTGAGCTCGAGCCAGCTCACAAGTTCCTTGTGTAGGTGGGTGTAGAGGAGTGGAGGAGAGTTAGGAGGGAATGAAGAGGGAACGAGAAGGGGAGATTGACTACTAGCAGTAGCAGCAGCCAGCAGCAGCAGCGTTGCACCACACTGCTGCTACGAACGCAGCCAGCACACACATAGAGGGGTGCTACGCGATAACAGGGGTGGCTGCAGGTTCAATGAAACCAGGCCAGCTTCTCCCACCCTCCTTCCAATGCGTCTCTCTCTCTCTCTCTCTCTCTTTCTCTCTTTCTCTCTTTCTCTCTCTCTCTCTCTCTGCTCTTACGCGAAAATACAGTCCCCATTCAGCGTCCTTAAGCACTGTACACATTTGCCCCTGACTCGAATCTTTCGAGATACATGTTATTTATACATTTATGTATTATATAGCTTTATTTTTCCTTCGGATTTTTCAATGAGATGTATACATAGATGTATGTATTCAAGTTTTTAAGGGAAAGTTATTTTCATTATGTTTCATTGGTTACATATATTATATAAATAGGGTATCAAGTTTGAATTATTTGTGAGATGACTTTTTTATATAGTGACAATTATTATTTTCTATTATATGTGTTTTAGTTAGTTAAACGAATATTATGATGTAACTAGAAGAAAGAAATCAAGTAATTGTGTAAAGAACAATCTGTAGTATACATAGTGTTTGTGTGTGTGTGCGCGCTCGTGCATATATATGTATATATGTATGCCGCTTTAGCAATTGTATTGCGAGTATGTAAACAACTTCAGTGTTAAAGGATACTAACAGAATTCACCTGTTCTATGTACCACGTACGATGCATATATGTATGTATATATATATATATATATATATATAAGAAGTTCTATTTCTCGGTTGGTTTCTAGATAGGAGTAGAGTAGATAACTTTTTCGCATGAATCTTTCATTCTCATTCCAAAAAGATCCTTTTTCTTCTTTCTTGACGTCATTGTCAGGCCCAAATATTTGGATTCGTATAAATATACGATCGATAAAATAGAGAACAAGAGAGAGAGAGAAAGAGTAATAGAAATGACTATAGCACACGTGGACTGTCATGCATAGAATGCATATGTGTCATATATATATATGCGATATCGTCTGCAAAGATTAATTATTCTTGGATCCCATCGAAGTTCATTGAGCTATCTTTTGGCAAAAAATTTGAAGCAGCTGCTAATAAATTAGCTAAAATATTGACTCTGTAAAAAGAATTAATTGCTACCATTTAAATAAATTGTCCATTTATTATCACATTTGTTAATAGTCCAAATGCTTATATGCTATTATAATGTATATGTGTATGTATGTATATACTATATACTCTTGCGCACGTAATTCGTTGTGCCACGATCGATAGGAAAAGCTCGAATCCGTTTAATTACGAGAGATAACAATCTCTCTCTCTCTCTCTCTCTCTCTCTCTCTCTCATCTTCATCTCATCATTATCATCTACCTATCTATCTTCCCATATCTCTATCTCTCTCTATCTTTCACTTCGTTTGGAGACTTGTCACCATCTAGTTGAACTCAATATTATCAACCTACTCCTCCATCTCTTCTTGGAAGTAAGATTCGCTCTAAGAATCGATCCATCATGAATCAACGTGATTGAATTACTACACCTGTATCCAATTATAGGAGTTACGTGCTCACTGCGTTTATTAATCGTTCGATGTCTAAAGTATCAAAGTTTGGAGAAAGATCATCGAAAAGGAAATAAACTTATAAATTGGATCTAATAATGAAGTTTGTTCGAAACATTGAGAATATTTATAATCGTTGTTATTTATTTATTATTATTTAATAAAGATTCATCGCGCGTTATTATAATTAAAATTTATCTCTTATTTAAAGATGTGTTAACACCTTATAAGTTGTAGTTAATAGTTCATTAAGTGGTTTACGTCGTAATGTTCATGTTCTTCATCTGCTCATCTGCTCATTTAACGAGCGTACTCGATTCTACAGAAGGAGATGAAGCTTTATCGTATTAATTGCATTTCTAATTTGATTGGTTTTTCTTTAAATAAATAGTACTCGATCTATTAGAATTCATTTGAAGATACGTTGATATATTGTCTTAATTATTATTATTATTATTATTTGAAATAATGATCGATTAGTTGATGCGTGATAGATCGCGTGTATATGGTGGTATGGTTACTCGATTTAGGCATTTTCAGGTAGGTCGAAGGAAAGTGGAATGAGCCAATCCCCTTCCGAATGAACTGGAAGGGTATGAAAAAGGGAGAGTAGGAGTCGTAGAGGTCGAGGAAGTTTCTACAGCCGCCACTGCCGACGCCGTTCGTGTTCGTTACGTACGTTGCCCGAAACATGGTGGTTGTATGCCGCAATGCGGCTACCTTATCACACCATCGAGCATCATCTTTCGACTATATACAATACGTCCATCGGCTCTCCCTTGTTTTCATTCAATTCGGTTGACCAACCTTTTGGATACCTAAATCATATAGCTTCCTCATGTTATAACAAAGAGAAAGAAATAGAGAAAGGTAGATCTATCTACTAATAGTTAAACTCCAATAGGGAGATATGATAACACGCGTTTTAGAGTATTATAATATAATTTATTTTATTATGATAATTATATAACTAAATTATTTTGATATATTTTATCTTTATCTTCTCTCTCTCTCTCTCTTCCATCTCTCCCTCTCTGTATAATTGTAAATAATTTATACAATTGAGAGTAACGATGGGAAAATATCGTCCCTCTTGCCAATAGAACAGGTAAGGGAGTCATTTGAGTACCCTTACAATGTGAACGATAAATCTTTGAAGGTGAAAGAGAAAAAGGAATTCAATCTTTCAGCCAACTTCGTCTCTGTGGGCAGTGCTTTCGATTCAGTCGATTGGATATAAATTTTGTACGAGATATTCGAACATATATACGTGTATACATAGATGCATACATGCATGTATTTTATATGTTGAAGAAACGTCGTACGTGAGTAATAACGATATACTAACATCTTAATAAGAACTGGGCCAAAGGGTCAGATAGAAATTGCAACGAACTCGTCCATAATCGACGAAGAAAATGTACCAATAGATTTGTGTAAGTCGAGTACCTTTGATAATTTTACGAAGCACGTACGATGGTAAGAAAGGAAAAAAGATGGATAGAAGGAAAAAAGAAAGAAAAACTAAGAGGCAGCAGCAGTAGCAACGAAGGAAGATGATGAAGAAGACCAAATTCCTTAACCCAAGTGGATTTCTGGGGATAAATCTGAAGTAAGTCGAGTAATCCTTGGTATCAGGAATCTACACGACGTGTCATACATGTTGAATAAAATCCAAAAGAGAAAGAGAGAGAACAAAAAAGTTAGAATAAGACAAAACATAAATGACACTGAGGGGATTTTATTGTGATAAAGACATTCCAAAGGTACAACTAAACAGATCAATGAACCAACCTTTCTCTCTGTGCCTCCAGAAATATACAGAAAGTGTGAGACACCGATCAACATCTTTTTGAAATACTTTAGTTCATCCAATTCTTTTTGATGCTAAAAATTAAGATTCTTGGATATACTTACAATTAGATAGGAAAACAATGACACTGGATAAACGGAAAAATGTTCGACAGCTTGAAAAAAGCTGTTAATGTTATCAAATGGGGTGGGATAGGAAAGAAATGAATCCTTCCGGAATCCAAACCTCAGCATTAAACCGGTGAGTAAAATTTAACGCGTTTTACCGCTTTTCCGGTGACGTATCCTCGGATACGGTTTGACGTCACTGCGTGAAAATGGGCCACAGCCTCGTAAGCCGTCCCCTGCTTCCCTTCTGCACGTTCCACCCCTCTGGCCGTACCCACCCCATTTTACCCCCTACCGACCCCTGGTGCGAACCCCCACTCGCCCCAACTCTCTTATCCTTCCTTCTTCGTTCTTTACGTTTACCCCTTGTCCTTCTATTCTTTCTCTTTCTTTCTTCTTTCTTCTTTTTTTTTTTTTTTTTTTGTAACTAGCATTCAATCCCAGTCCTGCGCTACAGGACACATAAGAACCGGATGCATGCTCCAAAGGTACTCCTACCTTAGGATTGAATTAAATCTCTTGCCTCTCTTTTTCTCGAAAAACAACAACAACGACTACACAGCCACGAGAACCTTCCATGTTATACTTATTTCGTATTTCCTCGCTGAAAGTTAAGATAATTTTATAAAATGGTCTTGAAAACACGATAGTCTGTAAAGAACATTCTGTCGAGTTTTTTATTCCTCGAATAAAGAAACTCGAATTTTTCTTAATCAAGAACAATTTTTCCTTTTTAAAACAAAAGGAGAGTAATAACAATAATTATTCGTTCAAAACGTTATTGATTTTTATGTTACGAGTCATGCAATAGTTATTATCTGACGGTTTGAAGTTTATTGAGAATAATGATTTATATACATATATATTACTTAAGAATATATTTTAATTATTCGGTTAAAAAGATTGTAACGTAGTATCATAAAAGACATTATAGTTATTGCCCCAACGGGTGTTGTTTATTAAATAGTTCATTAGAACGTTAATACTGATTCATCTATATTCTCCAGGATATTATTAAATACACGATAGAAACGGAAACTTCGTTAGTGACTCAGGCTTAATATATATTCTCTATCTAAAGTTGATTATTAATTTTGGTGAGTAGCCATAGACCTGTGCTTTCGTATGGTCACGGGCCAATATCCTAAATACACTTGCCCTTTATCAAGATTACATAAATCTGATCCTATGATATAGGTGTATATAGACATAATAAGTTTGTTTGTATATACAACCTGGCTCATACAAGATTAGACCAATAATTTTCATTAAAACCATCACAGAAATATTGTCTTAATATTCATTTTGATATATCACATTTATATTACAAGAGCATAATTGTTAGATGAAGATGAATGTGTTTTATTATATCGAGAGACAAATAATGTTCAATAAAAGATCGTTCCTAATTCAATGCTTATACATTCGTTACAAGTTTGAATATCAATAGTAAACTGAACTACTCGAATTTACCTGCTATTTTGACCAAGACAAAAGGATTAGGATTAGGATTAACACGAAGTTTCCAGTTGACGAGACCATACACGCGAGAAACGAACGAGACGTATCACAAACATGGGTGCACTTAGTGCATCAGACTGTACAACTTAATGCTGTTGACTCCACCGCTACGCTAAACACGTTCGACAAGCTGAACAAGAGAGTACACTTTCGGACTTGCATAACGTTTCTCATGGATCTATGAAAATCAAGACAGTCTAGCTTTAGGAACGAACTTCTCTCCGTTGACTCCGCTATTAATCATTCCGATAGTTATCCGTTTTCTTTTGTTTGTTTCCTATTGAAATTTCTCAACAAAGCACAACCATCTCCCCCCCCCCCTCATCCCTGGAGTTCAAATACATCTTGTTTTACTTAGGTAAACAGTGTTGCTTGAATTTCCTTCGAATGTTCACTGTAGATACTCCTAACTTTGTTTCTTTCATCGCAAGAATGGTTTGATTAATGTTATCAGTGAACTGGATACACTATAACCTCCTTAGCTTACTCTTTCGTTCTAATTTTGTAAAATTTGCAAAGTAACACTCTGTTTTCTTTTGTTGCGTCCAAAGAAACTAGCTAACGTTTATTTACATATTTAAACACATCGCTGCTATTGTGCTTTTGAGATATACGAAACGACCAATTTGGGATTATGCCAATCGTGGAAATGGCTGACTTAAGAGAGTTCTTATTATTATTATTTCAGCAAGAAAACTCGTTATCTTTTCAGCTGCGATCGTAACCCAGAACTTCTTGTCAGTTCAAGAAAACTAAAGCAGGATAAAAAATAAAAAAAAATAGGACAAAAAAATAGAGGAGTCTTGTATTGACATCTGATTCTGAAAGTGTGTAACCATTTATCGCACATGTCACTACATGTCTTGTTGCTTTCCAAAGAAATTCTACCAGACGTGATATTCATGCTGACAGAAGAGTTGAATACTTTTCACGTATCGAACAGGACTCGAAAAATCGAACGCATTTTTCACAATGGCGCATGTATTGGATTTCATCAAATTCTTTACTAAAACCATGAAAATGAAATTAATTGGAATTATTTTCAATCGATAGAATGATTACATTTAAATACAAAAATGTGTGTTTATAATTACGTAAATATTATTACACATATTCAATTATTTATATATTAAAAAGTTATTGTTTTATTTTACTTGAAAAGTAAATATTTTAACTTTTAATAACCATTGAGAGACTGAAGGTGCAATCAATAATTCGATAAATTCGAAAAATTCAATTCATATCGCTTACTGAAGTTATCGATATATTTTTACTTTTTATTTATCAAATATATCCAATTGTTATCAATCTTTTGTGGTCATATTTCTCACAAATATACATTCATATAAAGGTAACACACTAGTTGAAATTATTTTTCATCAGTACAATAGTTACATTGATTCGAAAAAAAATTGATTTAATTACAAGAATATTATGACATCTTTATTATTGGACATTTTTGAAAGTATTAAATGAAAACCAGAAGAAGTTTTTAGAGTTTTACGATCGTATTAAATTAATGTCAATTTTTTAATGAGTAGATCAATTTCAATATCACATATTAAAATGACTATAAATTGAGTAGAAGATAGAACAAATTATTCCCCCTTTAATATTGTTTCAATCAGTGAAAAAGAATTAAAATAAGATAAAAAGAAATCAGTTCAGTATAGTATTCGCTCGCCAGTAGGGTAATTGGGTATTCAAAAATCAAATTGATAGAGTAGATTCTGAAAGTATTATCAATATTGATATTCGACTGACCGAACGAATTACGGCAAGTTGTAGTTTCGGAAGTAAACTAGAAGATCTAACACTAAATCTTTATTTTTGCTTCAAATTTTCACATATCTTAGATATCTGTTGAAAATAGTACGATTTTTATTATTTAGTAATTTAATATTGAGTTGCCCGGAAAATTTATGCCGATTTTAGTTTCCATTTTTATATTCTGTTTATACATTACACATTTATATAATACAAATTGATTAATAAAAAATATATTTACCCATTAACAAATTAACACGAACTTTACAGGCAATTAAATATTATTCTATACAATATATGAGAAATATTTTTATATAGATATTTTACGTATTGTGTGACTTTTATTTTTCCTGATAATGACAACAATGGATTGAGTATAATGATGAAAAATGTTAATATATTTATATTATATTAATTATTTTTATTTATTTCGAATACCCATTGTTAATATTTACATTTATACTATTTACCAATATAATAGTATAGGATAATATACATTAATAAAGTATAAATTACTTATATAAATAACATTGAAATACAGTATTACATGATATTAATTTAGTAACTAATAAATGGAACAGTCTATTCGTGTTTAACATGTAATAATTGATCAATTATTTAATAGAATTTATGATTAATATAGAAATTACAGAAATAATAATGGATAGAAAGTTAGTATATTTGGTAAAATCATGGCAAAACTTTATGAAGAAGATGCAAATGATGAATAGACTTTTTGGACCGAGTCCAAATCTGAGGATAAGTTTGCACATTGGAAATGATGGAAGTGGTCTCAATAGTTAGGTAATTGTTTCGTCAACGTTTTCGAACGTTGTTCAAACGTTAAAAAGTAAAGTAGAACAAGTGGAAAAATGTAAGTGAATAAATTTTTGTTGTGTTTCATGGATCTGGACGGCTTATCATTACTTACAATTAGCATTTGTGTGTATTCGTATAAAGGTGTGTTCAAAATTAGAAAAAAAGAAGTTTATCGTATTTAGCTTGAAACTTACATGACGTTTACTTGATACCATTACTCTTTTGAATGCAAGCTCAAACGTATCGTTTTATATGAAAATATTTCTTTTCATTTTCTTTCTTTTTTTTGTTTTTTTTTCTGGTAATTTTTCAAGAAAGGAAAAAGAAAGAAAAGTAATTTGTATTCAAATAGCTTAACAGTACTTAGCGTCTCCGTTTGAGAAGCTTAGAAAAAGTTTATTAGATTTAAATCTTAACTTAACATATAATTTATTTAAGTCGTTTTATCTTTACGATATTAACTCAAAGATATTATTTTTTTTAAATATTTTCTATATTTCTTTCTCTTTTCTTTTTTATTAGAATTAATTTTAATCAAGTTTATGGGAAACGAAATAATTGGATTTGATAAGTTCAACAACTTCCCCATCTTTGCATCTTATTCGAACCAAAATGTATTCCAGAAAAGTTATCATTGTGCGAAATAATTTGACAAGTTAAGAAAAAGATGCCGCATTGCGGGATTATGTCTTCCCGAGCCTACCCTCTTTCAACCCCCTTCTCCTCCTCCTCCACCCCCTCTCCATTTCTCTTTTTCTCTTTTCCCGAGTAGTTCTCTTCAAGTAAAATTGTAGACTCCGAGCGATATCGTTGAGAAAGTTTCTTTTTCATTTTCTCTACGTTATTATGAAAGCATCCTCACTTCGTGCAAATACTTCATCTCCATTCTTCATCCTTCATTCTCCATTTATTCCAATTTAATGAATCTACTTTTCGAAGATAATATCTATAAAGGAGGGAAGGAAAAAGGGTAGTAAAGGTTAGGGGTAGAGATACAAATAATAAAAAAAAAAAAATAAAAAAAAAATAAAAAAAAAAAGGATCACGTAACACATGGTTCAGTTCATCTAATGTAAGATAATTTAGAAACGTACCATACGTTGATGTTGATTTACGTTGGAATATTGGCGAGATACGTGAAAGAAAATAAAATAGCCGACACAGAGAAAGAAAACACGAAAGCTTTTTTTCTCATGTTCATGAGAACCATTAATCATTAGTCGGCTCGAGTTTGCTTTGAAAGATGCCCTGCAAGCTTGTGAGTGCTCATAGATGGGATTACGTAACTATTTTCTTTCTCTCTTTTTTCTCTCTCTTTTTTTCTCTTTGTCGACGAAAAATATCTGCCAGTGGTAGGATGACGCGCAGACTTTGCAAGTATTTCAATCGGTAACTCGAAGCCCTCTTTTATTTTGCACCGATTTTCTTCGAGTGCTATCACTATTGATTAATAGGCCATCCTTGAGCTAGTCATTTCTTTATTTTTATTTTTCTTCTTTCTCTCTCTCTCTCTCTCTCCCTTTTTTTCTGTACAAAAAAATATTCATGATTAGAAATTAATTAATTAGAATTTACTATTTAAAGTAGTATCAAATCTAAATTGTTTCGTAAACAATAAATTCGTTATGAAAAAAATGAGTATATTTGGTGTTATCGTTTCATTTTATGCGATACAATTTAGGTAGACACTTTTCAAAAAGAGATCACCATAGCTAACTGGTTAATTAGGATTTAAATATTGTGTATTGTAACACTTATTAAAATAATATCAAATGGAAATAATTTAATTTGTTTTGAATTTATAAAAGACACGTTACACCAATTAGGATTCAATTAACATATAATGTATACTTGCTAAAATAGTATTACATCTAAATTGTATCAATCATTTTACATTTATACAAAATTCGAGAGAGAGAGAGAGAGAAAAGTTCAAATATTTTTGATTGTTTTTAATCCCTCTCCCCTCCTCTCTCTCTCACACACACACACACACATACGTGATAGAAGAAGCATTGGCCCAAAATGAAATATTGTCAAAGAGCTGAAAATGAAATCGCTAGGATTACACCGGATCCATGGATATTTAACAAAAGGTTTACCGTAAAGGCAAGCTGATATCTGTCAGAAACGATAAATGAGAGCTTTAACATTCTGTATCAAGTGCATTTTATGAAATTCGTAAATCGATGTGAGTGTTTGCAATTAGTATACATTTAATTAGATGTATAACTATAGTATATAATATATAAAAATACAAATAAAAAATAATATTTGTAATTTAAATGCATATTACAATATGATATATACGAGATAATTATAAATGATCCATAGGGGTTGCGTCAGGGTTTCTATCTTCCTCTTTTGTTTCATACGTCATTCAATATTTTATTGGTAAAATACAACTCTTAAAATTCGATGAATCATTTATAATTAACCTTTACGTTAATATACATACTAAGGTTGGTTGAAAATTGTTGAGACTACGTCGAAAGATAAAAATATATAATATTTTTATATTATGCTCAAGATAATTCAATCTAACCAGGTATGTGTATGTCGTTTATACACCATCTTATACACCATTTTACATATTTATCATAATATTATAAAAATCAATTAGACGAGCTTCGAAATATATTCTTTTTTTTTTTTTTAAATGCAAATTAAATGGAAAAAAATAGATTGAAATGATAAAAATATAAGTGAAATTGTGAAGTAGAATTATTTTAAGATATTATATTGTGTTGAATTTATAGAAACACAATGACAAAGCTAAGATACTGTTTGAAATGCTCGGGATGAAAACGAAGCTTATCTTGATTAAAGACAAAGAACTCTCAAATCAGAATGGTTGACTTACGTCTTTCAATTAGCAACACTGTTAGTTATTCTCTTAGTCACTTTAACGGAGCTAATAACTCTTTATCGGAAATAACGAGATCTGATGAGGTGCAATCAAGCAAATAATAAGCGATATTACCGAAGCGTTTCATTGTCCAAGGTATATAAGTTACATATGTAGGTATGTAACAGCTACCAACAGCCAATGTCGTTTAACCGACGATATGTCTGAGGTAGTTGGAATAATGGCGAACCGATATCGTAAAACGCTACATTGTCGTTATCATCGACTATCGAGTATATATGCTGCAGTACTGTGGCCCATACTCCTTCTATGACAATGTATATTTATGTGTTGGTTTACATACATATGTTCATGATTATATGTCCCACAACTATGATTTTAAAATTGAAAATAAAAACAAATTGTTTTTGTTTCATAATAGATAATTAAATTTTTATAAATATCTATTGAATTTATATAATAATATATTATACTTTAA
>NW_014569564.1:894287-905073 GCF_001313835.1 Polistes canadensis | reverse complement strand
CACTATACTATACTATATATATTGTATTATTTTCATTATTATATAACATAAAAAGTGAACAAAACTTTATAATGTCAAGTCATCCTAAAAGTTTCTTGCTTTTTCTTAGTAATTTTTACGTGCATAATATTTTCTATTTAATATAATTTTACTAATAATATATATATATATAGATTAATTTTACAATATTACCATTTTACTATACCGTATGCTACTTAAAGCTTTATGGTTTTCCACGCTGTATTAGGATTATTGTCAGAAGTTTTCAACCCTGTTTCGTGTTAAGCTCAAAACTTTTCAGCTTTCCTCGTGTTAGGCTCGAAACTTTTCAATCCATCGTCGTTTATTAAGTTTAGAAGTTCAGAACATTTTTCAACCTAACCATGTAAATGTTCTTCTATAATTTTTTTTTGTTTTTTTGTTTTTTTGTTTTTTTAATTAAACTATTCAAAATTTATTTTTCCATCTAACATGAAACGAACTAATATATAAAAATGCATATGAAACTTTTCCCTTCGTTTTTTTGGAAACGATTGAATGTTGTATCTTACTGCTTGCTCAGTGTATAATTCTGATAGACCTTTACAATTAATTGTGTAGAATTTAAAAAGAATCGGTATCCGGTTAACTTTAAATATTACATAATTTTCATAATTTTACTTAATACACATTTTACAAGTAGAAATATGGTACAATAATCTGTGCACAAATACGAGCAGTCTGTTCAGTCGGCATCAAAAATGTTACGATTTTTCGTTCGCGTTTTGGCAGGGGGAAAACGCTGAATTCACTTCAAAACCTCCAGCTGTAACTAACAATAAGTAACGAAATTACACCTCAATAACAATCAAATTAGAGATGATTTCTAATTTATTTTCAGAAAAACGAGAAATGACCTATAAAACATTAAACACATTTCAAAAGTAAGTTTTCGTAAACGAGTCATAAGAACCGTTATCCTTAGGGTATTAGTTTCGCAATCTTATCAAGCATTATTTAAGGATGTCGAGAAAGGGGAAACCACTGAGAGAAGGTATCATTTTCAGATTCTTTCAACTATACCAAGCTTCCAGAAGCCGAGAAATCGTTTACTACAGTTCTGCAGTAATCGTCGCCGTTATTCTGATTTATGCCAGCGAACGATCCTGTACGCTCGTTTTCCAAGTACTTTCCAGAAAAAGAGAGTTTTTTTTGTTGTTGTTCTGGGAAAACATGAACGAGGATGAGAATGAGAAAAGCAATAAAAATAAATGGAAGAGAAAAAAAAAAAGAAATAAAGAAAGAACTGAAAAAGGAAAACGTTGCCTAGGACTTTTAAGGAAGATTTGAATCCTACATTCAATAAGACGAGACGACTTTAATTTAAACTACCCCGAAACTCAATTTTAAGCTACGCCTTCTCATCTCCAACGTTTTCCAACTTGAATCCGACTTCCTTCGTTCACGAACACAAATCGACATTTATAAATTTCGCAAAATAAATATAAAATGAATTAAATTAAAAAAAAATAATAATAATAAAAGAAAGAAACACAATGTCGAAAATTATTTATCCGTACACTACGGACTAATAAATTCTTAGATAATTTTTAAACATTTCCGTACTATTTTTCGAAACTTATTATAATTATTATTAAAAACGAAGAAAAAAAAGAAATTAGCTTAAAAAATTTCAGAGAAGAGTATATAGATTTTGATAATTACTTTAAAAACTTTTGACTCATCCTATACTAATATAATTCAATATTATTTTCTTTGAATTTATTTTGTATATTGAAATATAGAACGTATGTGCGAGGGAATAAGTTTTATTAGAAAAATACTTTTTACCCAAGGTATTCTCTCAAAGTTATAAAAACATAAAAATATACAATAGTTGGGGTACGTCTTGGGGTATCATTTTTGTAGACGTAATACGTGAGATTGTAGGTTAATAGCTTCAGTTAATACGAGTAAAGATCCATCCGATACAATGTAACAACTTTGTAACGGGGTACTTCGAGTATTATCTCGAAAGAAAAAGAAAAAGAAAAAGAAAAGGGGATTTCTTTCTTTGTCCTTTTTGTACGAAGAAAAATGTGACGGATAAAAAGAAGTAAATAAATATTACTGCAAACAAAGATAGATTTGGTTTTTATTACTCTTATTCATCATCCAGAAATATAATAATTATCGACTTTTATAAAAAAAAAAGAAAATAAATATCATTTCAACGGTTCTTATATGTATTGTGTTCGATCCCGTTACTTGTGAACTGACGTTGAATCAATCGTAATTTTCAATGCATAAATACCGTATGTCATTAACACGTTCACTATAATTATACATGATGAGTACTTAAGCCGATCTTCAAAGTGTGGATTAATTAATGATGGGGTGGCACCGTTTATGTCACATATTAACAGATTCATTTGATTATACTAATTCGAATATGACTATTATGTCCCTTAAATACTAATAATACTATATCTGACAGATTTATGATAGAAACTAAAACGACTAATGTAGTCAATTACAAACTTTAAACAAAAATTCATTAATTATCTTGTTTCGGGTACGTTAGTATGAAATTCACTTAATTATATTAATAAGAAAAAGTATGATAAATATTAACTATTGATCTCTAACATATTTCTCTAATAAAAAATCATTCATTAAAAATCCAATTGAAAACAAAAAATAATAAATGAAAAAGCGTTATGTGGAAAATATAATTACTTTTGATTAGATAAAATTCGTGTAGTAAAAGTTAGGCAATAGTAAGAGTCAATTGGCAAAAGGATAGTCAAATTAGACGAGCACCTCTTCCAGTTTTACTCGTAGAATGAATCGTATAAACTTTCTGGCGGAAGTTGCCAAATATATGTGCAACTTCCTAAAGAGTTATGACTTTAAAACTTCTTGACTCTCTCTCTCTCTCTCTCTCTCTCTCTCTCTCTCTCTCTCTCTCTCTCTTTCTTTCTCTAACTATTTCTCAATCTCTCTACTCTTCTCTGTAAGGTCGTTGAAACTTACTCATTTCTCTTTGGGAATAGATCGTTCGTTCGACGAGTTGCAAAGCAATGTCGTCGCAACTTTTCAAGTGATATTTCTCGCACTTTTATATTTTTCTTTTTTCTTGTTTCTCTTTTCCATCTTCTTGTTTTTGTTCTTGTTCTTATTTTCTTATTCTTCTTGTGCTGAATTATCATTTTAGCTTTCTTTTTAACAAGGGATGACAATTTATTTTTATTTATTTTTTGTCTTTTTCTTATGAAAAAAAAAAAAAAAAAGAAAGAAAAAGACCATTATCTATAATGATTTTTATATCAATTTTTCTTCGATAAATATGCTGCCAGGCGTAAAATCGAATTTCCTAGCTTCCGAAATTATACCACCGACCGGGATAAGAGGATTTCTATATAATTCGAAACCCCCTTAAAATATGCACCCCCTGAAGTTTTTATCCTAGCTTGCGACCTAAGATTTTGAGACATAAATTCGATAAAGAAAATATCGATACTTTTTTATGAAACGAATTTGCCTAGTGTCTGTCAACTTTAGAATTGGAATAAATAAATGGATTTAAAAAAAAATGGTTCAAGGTCAATAGTAATTAAGTAAGTATATTTACCTAAACATTTTTTTTTTTCTTCTTTTACGAAAATGAAAATTAATATATCAAAGAAAGATATTATTTTCGAATGCAATTCAATCGACAATTTTAATTTTATATACGTTGTTAAATTGGAGAATATGTGTTTGTGTGTGTGTGTGTGTGTGAGAGAGAAAGACAGAGATAGGATATAAAGAAGGTATCTCTTAAGTTCCAAATAGTGCCAATTACCGAGATTCTCATTCGTATCTTAACATTCCTGCTGTCCCTCGAAAACCGTAGTTTCAGCCCTTTGATATCACAAGATGCGATCTCGGCTAGCGAACCGCAAACATCCACTTGTAATACGAACGAGTTGAGCTCTTTACATGTATGTATATGTCGTATATACATTGTGAAGAAGTAAGACACGACTACTAGAAACGTTACCCTCCTGTTTCGAATCTCATGCAACGTTTACTTAATCAAGCTTTTCGAGTAGTCAGAAAGACAAGGAGAGCAAATAAAGGATCGACCATTTTCGAAAATTATGTGTATATCGGTGTGTTACACCGATCGAAATTTATGTACGTATATATTATATATTATAGCACAGTATTCAAGTGTTTGGATTTTTAATTTGAATTTGTGAAAAAGAAATAGGATTTAAGTACGTAAAGTAAAATTCATTTCCTCCGTTCTAATATTTAATTTTGAAATGAAGAAAATATAAAGCAACGATCGAAGTTTAAAAGTTCTATCAGTTTTAAATAAGAAACGTCATCGGAATCCACCGATAGTTGAATCTTTTGAATGAGTTTTTGCCAATCGATAGATCCATTAAGGTGAAAGAAAGTCGAAATAGAAATAAGATGACATACGGAATGTTAAGTAGTACGAACAGGGAATATGGTCAGCCATTTGTAAGTAGTATAAGCATTATATGGTCAGACACTTTTTGAAAGTGAACAACCAACTTACAATTTCTTTTCAATTTATCTTCGTACGAACAAAGTTTATTTGTAAAAATATTTTTCATAAATATTATGCAATATTTTAAAGACATATATATATATATATATATATATATATATATTATATTATGCAATATATCGAATGATAAAAATTTGTATTTTTCATTTGTTCTAATAATTTCTAATCTTATTATTTTTAGTCGACACTG
Organism: Polistes canadensis; assembly: GCF_001313835.1. Classification (NCBI taxonomy): domain Eukaryota; kingdom Metazoa; phylum Arthropoda; class Insecta; order Hymenoptera; family Vespidae; genus Polistes; species Polistes canadensis. Next base: position 900,316 of record NW_014569564.1, on the reverse strand, counting down.
AAACCGTCCGGCACTCTAAATTAAGGAATGGAGGGAACGTGGCAGTGGGAGCAGCGAAAGCACTGCCATATTATTTTGCTTAATCCTTGGTCGCGTGTTAAGACAAATCCAAGACAAGTTGCAGGTAAGATTAAAAATGAAAAATAAAATTTGTTTTTGAGAAAAATATAATTAATTGTGAAATGTTGTCAATTACGCGTGCACTTTATTTTACATTTTCGATTTAATTTTTCATGTAGAGTCATCCTTTGCTTGCTTGTGTACCACCAATTACAGGATACCCTGTATATTATATATTATAAATAATAATAATAATAATATATTATATGAACGATTGTCTGGAAGAAGAGCCTATGTTACGTATTACAAACTTGTAACATTACATATGCAACAAGTAAATTTAACATGGGCCTTTCTACCAGACACCATTCATATAGGTTTCCTAGACCAAAGTAAGGTAAGTCCAGGCTATAGGATAAAAATATTAAATGCATTCATCGATCGATCGATTTTTTTTAATTTATAAGTTTTATGAAAAAAGTAAATTGACAATTGAAACAGTCTGCCGATCTAATGATCAACTTTATTTTTAATTTGTTTTTATAGAAGAATGATAAAAATAAAGTGTTGCAATACATTTTATTTTTTCTAATAATAATTATCATCGATCGCGGTCGGTTGATTTAACTTGCAACTTAAATAAAAGATAACTATTGCTTACATTGGCAGTTGAAAGCGTTTTTAAAATTTAAAATGGTCAATCTTGTATATTAGTGAAGAAGTCCACTTAAATCAGGTTTTTCTTTTTGTAACTCTTTATCCTTTTCTTATTCTTTACGGCATATGTTTTAATCGGGAAAACAAAAGAACAAAAACAGCAATGGACTTTTGAAAACATCGCAACTGCTTCTATTTTTGTTTCTTTCTTGTCATCAATCAAATTCAATTTTTCTAACGTACAAAACTGAAAAGATTATTACTTTAATTCAATTCCACCTGATCGCTTCGATTGATGCGATAAAAATAATTTGTTTCCGTCGCCGAAAGGTGTCTATCGTATTCAAAATTGGTTGCGCGCGGATATATTGCAGGAAATGATTAAAAACGAAGAAAGAAAAAAATGAAAATCCTTTCGAAAGTATATCCAAATAAAGTGACTCACTCTAAAAATTGTTATCAAAAGTATTAGTAGTTTTTATTCCATTTCTTTTTTATAACGTGTATAACAAATTGCATCATTAAAGTTCTATTTGTCCTTTCATGATGATATATTTTAATGAATACACATTTTAATCCCAACTCTTTGATCAATCATTTGATTCCATTTAAATATGATATATATATATTTCTATTTAAAAATAATCAAATGAATACCTTTCGACAATGATGTGTCCATATTTTCTGCAAATCATTCCTTATCCGAAATAATCATATGTTATTAAGTTCATAAAATCGAATCGTAAGATCTCTATTACAGATAAACGAGAACGACTGCAGAACAATCCTGGTAAGGAAGAAGACAGCAGACCTAAAAAGTGGATCGAAGAGGAACAGGAACTGTAGCGTTGGAAAGTGGTTGGAGGGTGCTTCCTTTCTTTTTTTATTTTTCGGCATTGTCTTTTGAAAGAAGAAAAAAAGAGAGAGAGAGAGATAGAGAGAGAAAAAGAGGCTCGTTATGGGCCCAAAAGAGCAAAACGTAACTCACTGAGCGATGCAAGTAGTTGGGGCTGGGGCCCTGCTAGTGAGCATGTGGCTCACTAGAGAATGAAGAAACAAAACGTCCGGACCCTATCGTTAATCGTCTCCACATTCACCTACCTCCTCGTCGGCGCTGCAATCTTCGACGTTCTCGAGTCCGAGACGGAGAAACGACGCAAGGAAGCACTGGATGGTAAAAAAGAAAAGAAAAATATCATATCGAGTTTCTAACTATTTGAAGCATGGTAAAATTAACATGTCGACGTATACTTTGTTTTTCTAAATCCCTTTAATAAAGAAGCATGCTTTTGTTTTTGTTACCAATGTTTCTTTGGTTGTACAAAAAGTTAGATGATTACATGGAACAATGCAATCAATCCTTTGTACAGGTTTTACACTCCAAATTAAGACTCATGCAAATCATGTTCACTTTATTGTAAATGAAATTCACCCTTTTACAGGTGAAATATAATATAATACCCATAATTAACAAAAATTAATTATAAGAAGAAGAAAAGAGTGATCACTTGAGAGATTCTAATTGTTATATTTAATCTGTTTAACAGCCATTGAGAAAATGGTTATACGCAAGTACAATATCAGCGAGGATGATTTTAAAATCATGGAAACCGTGGTTCTGAAAACGGAGCCGCACAAGGCAGGCCAACAATGGAAGTTTGCGGGTGCTTTCTACTATGCAACCACGGTTCTCACCACAATTGGTGATTATTAGTATTTTGTTGTACATTCTAATGTTATACTTGAAAGAGTCTTAAACGGGAAAACTTTTAGTCGATGGCATGGCACTATCGTTAAATGAATGTCTGTCTAGTTTTGTGAATCTTTCCCACAAACTTTTTTCTCAGCTTGTTCAAGAACTCGAGTTTGATAGAGGATATAAAAGGGTTTACATACTAACTTCTTATACTCTGTGGATATGCGAATGTTCAAAAACTGTCTTTTAAATTGGTAACGCGTTTTACGTGATTTTTACAAATGTTAGTAATTGTAACAGATCAATTATAAAGAAGTAAAAATATGAAAAAGTAATAAGATCTCTGATACTTAAAACATAAATTAACTTTAGTACTCCCGAACGTTTTTATCTTATTCTTTAAACGATATTATCTCCCTAATAAGCTTCTTATTGAATAGGTTACGGACATTCAACGCCAAATACTATAAGCGGTAAGCTTTTCACGATGTTCTACGGAATCGTGGGAATCCCGTTAGGACTCGTAATGTTCCAAAGCATAGGTGAACGCCTTAACAAGTTCTCATCCGTTGTGATACGGAACGTAAAGATGCTTCTCAATTGTAAGGATGTCCAGGTAAAGATAATTAAGATCTCTCATCTTTGTTTTATTCCACGTGAATAATGAATTAATTGATTAATTGTTTTAGGCTTCAGAAATAAATCTGATCTGCGTTGTGACAACTTTGTCATGTCTGACTATCGCTGGTGGTGCAGCAGCGTTTTCCAGATACGAAGGGTGGTCTTATTTCGATTCCATCTATTATTGCTTCATCACTTTGACAACCATTGGCTTCGGTGATATGGTAGCTTTGCAAAAGGACAATGCTCTGAACAATAAGCCAGAGTACGTAATGTTTGCCTTGATCTTCATTCTCTTCGGGTTGGCGATCGTTGCGGCCTCCCTTAATTTATTAGTCCTGAGATTCGTCACGATGAATACCGAAGACGAGAGACGAGACGAGGCCGAGGCTTTGCAGGTGATAGTTTCATTTTATTCATTATTAATATATTATAATTAACACGCAAATCCTGTTTATCTTCTTTGTTAAGAAATATTAGAATTTATTGTCAACTGTATATAGGCGGCACAGGACGCAGTACGCTTGGAAGGTGATGTGATAACAGCAAACGGCTCGATATTATCAGGGCGAGTCGGTAATCACGGTGAAACAGTTTCGTTTGACGACGAGCCGTCAGTATGTAGTTGTCGCTGTAGCGGCTTTCAAAAGAAACGCCGGAGACCACGTTTTACGGTTCGTCGCTCACCCGGCAAGATTTCTCACCTCTTACCGATGCAGCAATTTCCAGAACCGAATCAAGAAACCGAGTTGAGATCACCTCAGCTAACGCCGTTGCTACAATTACAAACGTTGCATCAACATCGTGCCAGTATCTGACAACGTTCTTATGTTTCTTCGTTAACTTCCATAGAACTTCAGCCGAGACGAGAGTCTGTCTGATCCACCGTAGAAGTTAACTATTTCGATGTTCGATCAATAATTAAGTCGACGACCGTATTAAGTCCAATATCTTGTTTTCTTCTAGTCGTTGCCGTCAACAGTTTCAATGTCATTTTTAAAAACCTGCACTGTGACGTCAACGATTCAACTTCAGCTTTTTCATGGATAAAAAAGAAAAAGAAAAAGAAAAGAAAAGACAAGACAAGACAAGACAAGACAAGAGCAAAGAAAAGAAAGCAAAACAAACCGAAAAGAAACTAATTGTCTGTTCTATCTGCTGTGTATAGCAGCACCTTGTGCTCGAACGTCAAAGAAACAAACGTCGGTGGAGTGTGAAACAATAACGTACAGCTTAACGGCTCTTCCTTTCGTTTTCTACTCGGACAAACGATATTCAATAAAGATATGTCATTTCACTCGAATTAATACGTTAAATCATTTATTTCATTTTACATCCGATAAAATAAATTCGTTTCTTATCAAAAATTATTCTAATACACGTATATATGTACATACTTATGCGTGTCACAAGTTATCACAGAAAATATCTGATATTTTATTTAAATTAACAAGTCAATGAACAAGATAATTGTGAAGAAGTAAAGTATAAAAAAGAAAGAAATAGAAATTCAATCGTTCGAGTTTCTCTGATTATAAAGCTCAGGCGTGTTATATATGTATCACACATGGTAAAGATAGGTGTTCCACATGCGGAGCAATTTTCTTGCCTTTCATCGAGAGAAGTAGTATCTATTTAAATATTTTTTAATGTCAAAGAATATATCTTTAGTATTCCAAATTTTGACATGGTATATGTATATGAGGTATATGTAAGTAGTATCCATGTGAAGAGTGGTAGTAGCGAGCCAGCCGAACGTTTTTCACGCGTGTATCATAACTACGAAATTCAAAAATTTCAAGGAAGGAAAAGAAAAAAATGAAAACAACCAAAGAAAAACCAAAAAAAGAAAGCTTTAATGAAGACGACCAACCGAAAAAAATTTAAAAAAAATCTAATAAATAACAATCCCGGATCGTTCGACGACTCGTTACAATAAAAAAAAAAAACAATATAGTAAAATATAAAAAGAATAAAAAAAAAATTACTGACAACGGTATTCAGTATGTTTCTAATGAGAACTCGTATTTATCTATGTCGTGCATCGTGCACCGATTCGTGATCGATAGAATTCAATGAAAAGCCAAACGATTCGATGCATTGAACTTGTCACTTATCGTTATTTCGTTCGATCACAAAATAATAATAATAATAATAGTAATATTATAATAATAATAATAATAATAATAATAATAGTAAAATAATAAATATAATGAGAGAAAGAGAAAGAGAAAGAGAAAGAGAAAGAGAAAGAGAGAGAGAGAGAGAGAGAGAGAGAGAGAGAGAGAGAGAGAGAGAGAGAGAGACGAAGTCAACTAATTATTCTTCATTATTATAGACTACAAATCAACAACAACAAGAAAAGAGCAAGAGACGTATAAATTCAAGATTTGTAATATATTAGGATTATAGTTACATATATGAATCACAACGATCTTACAGGTCGGAAGTCATTTTTATGAATACAAAGATACACACGAGCGTAAAAAAATGAATAAATAAATGAAAGAGAAAAAGAAATTAAGAGATAGAACGAATTTGAGCTTTTAGCTTACACACTTTGTACATCTTCATTTTCGTTCTACTTATTATAAGAGGCACTTCGTTTCTTTTCTCTCATATGAAAATCAAGATATCTTCTAATTCGTTTACGTTTTACGTTATATCTTAAGTCCGAATACGTTTTGACGTTAATAGCCCAGTTTCTTTTTACGAATAATATTTATATTTATTTATCTGCTTTTTATAATTAGATTCATAAAATAATTATTATTCGATCGGTAAACGAAAAATAAAAAGAAAAAGACAAGAAGAAATAACATTATCAATTATTCATTACTTAAAATTAGAGATCGAACTAAAGTAATAGAACGCATATATTAAACGGCGTTTTAAATCGATAATATAAAACGACCAAAAATATACAGATAATTTTGTTTTCATTTATTTATTTATTTATTTATTTATTTATTTATTTATTTATTTATTTATTTAT
>NW_014569564.1:849956-894270 GCF_001313835.1 Polistes canadensis | reverse complement strand
CGTATTGATGTGTGTATTTATTTATTTATATGTGTGTGTACATATTTTTTTCAGTATTTATTTATTTATTTATTTTTAATAGTTAGCTGTGACAAATATACAAGAAAATAATAAGGTTCGCATAAAATATACGGTGAATAATTTTTCTTTGTAGTACGATATTTCGCTTATAAAAACGATGCCATGTGCAAAAGAAGAAGAAAAGAAAAAGAAAATAATAATAACTATAATAATAATAATACTAATATACACTAATACTAATAATAGTAATAATAATAATAATAATAGAACGACCATCGAAAATTGTCTACCCTGGAACCCGTTTTCCCGGAAATATCTCTCTATTATTGGTAGCACCAAATGCCTTCTTTTTAAAAACCATTTAAGATGAATATTAATCGATCGATAATACACAATATTTTAAAATAAGATTCCGAAATGCGTTTTAAAATCCGAATCCAGAATAATAATGAAAACAATGAAGAAAAAAAATTATAAAAAATAAAAAATATAGAACGCGCGAAAAAAAGGAAGAAATAAAGAAAGAAAGAAAGAACGATTGCTACACAGAAATCGTTATTTAACGCTAATAAGTCAAATCTTATCTCTTCGCTTAATATTTAAAATAGAAAAAAGGCCGCGTAATCGGCTTATACGTAAAGAATTTCTTTAGAAACAAAATCACGTTCAATTTATAAATGATGTGCCTGCTTAAATGTCAAAACAAAAAAAAGAACATGTGAACGATGATTAAATTTCTCCTAAATGATTATATTATTAGTGCGGGCAAGTACAAAAAAGAACCCGTAGATAGTAAGAAGAAAAAGAAGATAAAGAATTTCACGATTATGCGAATTTATAGTTAATCATCCGATTAATCATTGTTACCGATTTATTTCATTTCGGACGTTCATTCGAAACGTATAGCTAACCTAAAGTTAAATATATCAATCAAAATCTATATCTCCCATTGATACGAACTTCTTACATGCATACATACATACATACACATACAAAAAAATACATCTATACATACAAACGAATCTCGCGACAAATTAATCCGAATTTTTCCTGCACTATGTTAACAAAAAACAAGTCATGTGACAATGATGAACAATTATTAGGAGAGATTGATTAATTGATTGATTGATTAATTAACGAGCTGATTAATTACACCGTTTTACAAACTTAAAAAATGATATTATTCCTGTGAAAAATTTCGATATTCTAATATTACAAATATATATCAATCAAATCGATCAAAATAATCAATTATTGCGTTACGTAATGATTCCTATGTAAAGTCTTGTTACTTCAAAACAACAACAACAACACAGTAACAATATATATAAATATATGTAATATATTTCTTATATTGATTACAGTTTACATAAAATTAATTTGTTCATTATTTTTTACAACAATTAACGTACGCACATTCTCATTATAGATAGGATTCGAATTATCAGTTCTGATAAAATAGAACGTTACACGTTTAGTATTTATAAAACGAAATTTACTATGTTTCAGTGTATCAGGGTAGTTATAAGAAAAAGAAAAAAAAATGATTTTTTATCTATCGCAATATTATGAAACGACCATGATGAAATATCACGTATGAGATGAAAGAGAGAGACAGAGAGTGGGAGAGAAAAAAGAGAATAACAAATCTATTAAAAATAATCTTACAACCAGGGTGAATACATAAAATATGCTCTTCGTAAGACGCTACCTATCGATTGTAATATAATGTTGTAATATATTATTAAGATACACAGGAATGGAAGTTAAAATTTCGAATCTAGTTTGAAACTTGTAAATAAGCGTTTTGGATAATTCAAAGATACAGAAATAAGATATGTACAATAAAATATGCCGATATATTTAGAATTCTATGACTTATACATGTATGTATATGCATATATATAACTCTATATATATATATATATATATACATATATATGTTAATGTAAACGTAAAGCTCACTCTTCAAATTTCTTTTTTTTAGTAATAACAATTAAACTTTAATGTTAAAATCATAGATGACCGCTTACTCGAGACGCAAAAAGATCGCATTTTATCTCTAATATAATATCTCTTATATAAAAAACAAAAAAACGAAAAAACAAACAAAAAAATACCAAAAAAAAAAAAGAAGAAATGTTCAAAGAATCTGAGTACGTCGTCAACGTAATTTTGAGAATATTTAATGAGTCACTTCGCAAGTTTTATTAAATAAATTTGTGTAAAAATGGAATTCTTATAAGAAAGAAAAAGGTCGAATTGTTTGTCTAAAAAATATGAAAATAAGATATTTTGTTAACATCGTATGTTATAATTAAACAATTAATGATTAGAGCGATTCAAAATTTCCTATCGTTTGATATATAAAAATTTTTTCTTTGGGTGCAGTTTATGTAATTCAATTCAACAATTTTACATAACATATGTATATTATTAATGCAATCGTAAAAAAATAAGTTATTGTAATAATCATGAATATTTCCTTTTTACAATTGAAATAATTCATCGAAAAAGAAAATTTTAACTTTTAAATGAAAATATTATGTGCACTTTAAAAAAAAGAAAAGAAAGAAAAAAAATTGTTAATAATATTTGCATTTCAAAATTGTCTAGTTTCTATTATGCTTTTCGTCTCGCTGTAAGATAATGTTCCTTTCTCGATTACCATATCGCGATAACGTGAACTAAAAAAAAAACAAAAAAAAAACAAAGTAATCATTGATTGAATCTTTCATAGACTCTCCGTCAAAATTTCTTTAAATCAACCACACATTTTTCTTAATGCACAAAAACGTAAACGCATGTATATAAATTAAATAACGATAATGATATAAATTCAATATTTAGCAATGTGAAAATAAAAAGTTTTCACGCAATTTTGAATCTTACATTAGCAAATAACGAACACCATAAAGAAAGAAAGTAAGAGAAGAGAAAAATGAGAAAGAGAAGAGATACAAAATACAAGAAGCACTGTTTGCATTAATTCATACACATATATATATATGTATAGTATACTAACTATATATATATATATATATATACACACGCAGTAATACGGTAATACTTATGATTGCTGTAAATTTACGTTAAAACTGTTGAAGAGTGTGTAAAATTAATCAACAAAGGAAAAAAACAAAACAAAAAAAAGGAATCCATGAATAATCAAGACACATTTATTCGCGCAATGTTGCTATTAGTGTTATAGCATAAGTAGTCTTTAAGAAAATTACTAGTTATGAAATTTTATAAGTGAAACGAATATAATTGAGTAAAAAAGAAAAAACGAGCAAAAGAAAGAAAAAAAATAACAAATTCGTTAATTACGTATTCGTCACGATCATTTGAAAGAAAAGCATGCAAACCCTATTGTAATCTTAATTAATTCGTTCATAGGATGAGAATGTGAGAAATGTTGAAGGAAGGGAGAGGGTGTTCAAGACCAAATGTTAAAAAAAATTCGTGCAAAGGGACAACCATTAGTTCACGATGATAATAATAAGATTAACAATATCTTCATGGTGATCGTATCACTACAATTTTTGCCAATACAATCTATTATGCTTCCTTACAAATTATGTATGCTTTTTCATTTATTATCTAATATTATTCTCTCTCCTTATATATTTATATATATATATAAAAATACTTACATATAATACTTACATTGTTCGCTGTTGCGACAAATTATTTATTTTACGATTTTTGTAAATAAAAAAAGAAGGGTGAAGAAAGGAAAAGAAAATGAGGAAAAAAAAGAACAAAAAGAGACAGAAAAACCATATTTGATCTTCCAGACCTTGTATTTAAAAAAAATATGTTCAGATATAATTAAGACTTATTAAGAATTATTAACGGTACTTATTTCGATCAAATGAATGATAGATGGATAGTTTGTATAAAAAAAAAACCATGCAACATTTTTCATTACAACGCTAGAAATAGTAAAATTCATCTCGTTCAGTTTCCTCTCCCCGACAATTGCGAAAGAAAAAAGATAGAAAGAAAGAAAAGGAAGTCGATAATTTACATATATACATAAATTATATTTCGAAAAACGAGACTTGTAAAAAGAAAACTTACACACATACACACACACACACACAAACACACATATATTACGTATTTATAATATTATCCGTATAATTATCTGTAAGATAAAGAAGAATAGTAACAAATTTTACTGGATATACGAACGAACGAGACAAATGATAACAAAGAAGAGAATTTTAAAAAAGAAATCTAATCCTTTCAGCTTACGCGCCTTAATGAGCGATTTCGATGTAAACAAAATCTGATAGGAAACCACATATCCCTCACTTTCATGTAATTTTTATTTAAAAAAAACACGATGTTTCACAAAATCATAAGACAATGATAATGCATCAACGCCGAATATTCGTAATAAAAAGAAAGAGAAAAAAAAGGGAAACGTAAATACATGAATACATATAAATACATACATACAAACGTACATATACATACATACATACACATATTAATACGTACATAAATAAATAAAATAAATTGTGTAAAGACATCGAGTTGAACAACTGAATTATTAGGCAAAAGAAATAATATAAAGAAAAATAAAACGGGAAAGGAGATAAAGGCTAAAAACGCGTTCGTGCGATTCGAAATAGGTTCCAAAAATCTGCCTGCACACACCGCCACGTGTACTGACGTTTTAAGTGGATCGTACTTTGTAAATTACTATGGACTTCCTAATTATATGCTGGTATATATATACATATTATATATATGTATGTATGTGTGTATACACATACATATAAAATACGAATATAAAATTGTATATGTGTATACACGTATATATATTATACGTAAATACATGTGCTCTGCCACAATAAAGCAGTTTTTTCTAATCTAAAAAAATGCAGTTGTGCTTTACGTGACCCAAACAGAAATAAATCCAAAAGATACAAGTCAGCCAAAATTTATCGGATTTTTCGCATTTGATTTTTGTATACATATATACAGTATATGAATACGAGTATTATGAATGCGAAAACAAGGTTGAGGCAAGTTGGAAAGGGCAGGACAGGTCATTGATATCTTTAACAGCATCGAGAGAGGTTACTTGCTGAGCCGCAATGACAAAGAAACGTGACGGTACTATGTTTATCCTCCTCCCACGATTCCGTGCAGCCATTGTTGAATCATTATACGCGCAGTACCGTACTTAACCTTATGAGATCCTGAGACACTTATTTGTGCATCAATGACGTGGCGCGTCGTATCTTTATTATTTTATTAAATATTATATAAAATCATTTTAATAATATTTTATATATTCGTTTTTATTGGTAATTAGATTTTTTATTTTAAATACCAATAAATTCTTATACCTCTACGATGCTTTGAGGGAAAGACGATTTATCATGCTGAAGCTTTGACAAAATCGTTGCTGACAGACGTTATTCGATCGTACATATTCTCGTAGTGGGAGTAATAGGGCATGAAAACTTAATATACAGCGGTAACTCGGACAACCTCTGAAACACCTGTTCGATCGATGGAATCGAAATGGATATGTGCTAGTTTCTTCGTTTTTTTTTTCTTCCTTACATTAGTATTACAATTGCAACGATATTTCAGTATATTTTGTTACTTTTACTTTTGTACTTAAATACGTTTTAATTATTGTAATTTTATAATTTGTATTATACGATAAATAATTTGTAATATAACATCGTTTAATTGTTAAACGCAATATAGAATACATTAGCAGAATAGAAAGAAAAATTTTATAAGATAAAAAAAACAAGTAACAATTGAAAAATAAATTTAAAAAAAAGCGCGTAAAACTAATGCTCAGATAAGCGACGCTATTGGTCAAAAGTAGGACGAGAGGAAAAAGGAACATTACACGTCGTTTTGGAAAGCCTCGTGTATAAAGGCGGTTGGCTTGAGTAACGAATCACAAAGCAGTTCTGATCGATAAACGAACGTCGTCGGGGTAACGAATGCGAACGAAGAGTACCGAAGGGAGTCGAAGTATTACGGAAAGTACCGAGCATTAACGAAACGTAGAAGGGAGGAAACGAGACGCGTATACGAACGACGCTGTAAGGTCTTCTTCGGCTTCGGTTGAAAGAAAGTGTTCGCGTCTACGGGCGCGGCTTTTGAGTCTCGAGCTGGCGTTTTACATGGGAAAATGTCTTCCCTCAACTATCTCGACTTGTGTCGACTCTGTCTCGTGAAGGAACGTGTTACTGTGCCGATTTTTGAGGGCGAGGGTGATACAAGACAAATTTATCTCAAGATAACCGCCTGCCTACCGGTCAAGGTAAGCTAACTGCGCCATAGTCATCACATACGTAAACCCTCCCTCCACAAAGAAATCGCCATCTTGGTGTTGCCTTTTTCGCGGCCTTACCGCTTCAACGCTCTTATAATCAATGTCCTAACTTTTTGGACTCCCGGTATATTTCTACCAGATGCAAACACATTTCAGACACGAAACGCGCCTCAAATGCCTTTAAGCGAAATTAAGGCGATCCAACAACGACAATGCTGTTATGCTGTGGATACGTCCTTTCATTTCTCTCTATCTCTCTCTTTTTATCTAGCTATCTATCTTTATCCGACTCATACTTGTGTATGTATATATATGTACATATATATCTTCATCTTTCTTTTCTTCACGACGCCACAAATTCCTTGATACATTTTTACCGCGCATTTTTTTTTCTTGTTTTCTAATTATTCATGATACGTTTCTAACATTTTTATTATATGATTCGCGCGTATTGTAAAATTAATAATTCGTTTCTTAATATAAACGTAGAGAATAATTATTCCATGAAATATTTACATTGGCAAAATTGAGAAATGGAGGACATTGATCGTGCGAATGTTTTCGACATTTTGTTGAATCAGATGCACACTCCTTACTTTAAAAATATGCTCATTTTTGTATAAATAGGAACTAATGGTTTTTTATTTCTCATTTCTAATCCAATGTTTTAATTTCTTCAGAGAAATGATCCGATTTTGATTTAGTCACTACGTAAACATACTCGAAATGCTCAAAGTGGAAGTGTTTACTGTGGTCAAAATCGATTGTTCATAAGCATTTTGTACACTCATATTACAAATATGTTAATCGGTCAGAAGCAAACTATATACACTATGTATATTAAAAGTGTTTTTGAGTTCAACAATTTTTTCTTTTTTTTATTTACAGGTTGATAGAGAAGACAAGTTACCTAAGAAAATATGTAATGACTGCGTGTATAAAGTAGAATTTATTTATGACTTTTGGAATACGTCTGCTAGTTCACAAAAGAAATTCTTAGAATGGTTGGGAGAAGATGGTTTGGAAGACAAACCAAATTATGCTACAAATGTTCTCAATCAGGTACGTGATATTTACTTGTTGCGATATTGAATGTTATAAACAATTTTCTAATTTCTATGAAAGATTAAAAAAATACAATAAAGTAAGTTATCGATCGAGCATTAGAAAGTATAGATATTTTTTTGTTTTTTGGATATTCTTTTGTATGGTTCCCTTGACTACTGTTATAAGCAGTGGATAAAAAATACATTTTCATAGTTGTCTCCTATAAGTGAGAATTCTTTAAATAATATTTTTTTCTTCTTTTGTTGTCCATCTTATAGTTCATTCTATATAGTGTGTTCACAAGAATACAATACAGAAAATCATTTTTTATTAAATTAGAATTGTAAATATTATTTATATAGTGATATGTTCGCAAACGAAATTAATGACTAAAATATGTTTTCTTTCTTTTGATTACACAGAACATAATGAAATCAGATCCAAACGGTGGTAACAGATTAGATGGAAGTATGATGCAGCAAGTAAGCGAGCATCAAAACAATATAGGTATGGGTATGATGGACAACATAAATCTGAGTATCCCCATGATAATGTCCTCGACCAATCAACAACAAATAACCTCAGTTCCTATGGACACAAGCGTTAGTTCTGTACAATCTGTGCAAGAAATGCCTGGTACAAGTACTCAATCTACGCACGAACAAATCACACAAAGTCAAACTAACACGAGTAATCAACAAGAAGAAGAGGAAGAGAGTAGCGAAGAAGAAGAAAATTCGGAAGATGAATGTGATGGAGATGAAGGTAATTTTATTATTATTTATTTTTTAATCAATGTTATCTATTTGTTTTGAAGTCCAAATAATATTTTTGCACGAATGGATTTAGTTGTCTAAATGCGAACATTGTGTTTATATTTAAGGCCTACCTGTTAAAGAAGAAAATGAAGAAGATCCGAACAATAGCAGAGTTATTGAACCAACAACATTTGTAAACGTTTCATTAGCCTGTGATGAAGCTGGACCTTCGGGACTTCAACAACAGAAAGTTACTGAGATACCTGAAATGGCAATGCAACAAAATGCAGAAGGAGATCCTAAATCTGGGTGAGTTTTTTTTCATATAATTTAATTATATAAAGGTCAAAGGTGTATAGGTTGTGGCATTTACAAACAATCACACAAACATTTATATAAAAACCATTGAACTTATTTCATTTCACATTCCAAATTTTGCCTTTCATATAATAAAAAGGCAATATTTCAGATTAAATGACTTAATGATTTTAAAGAAAAAAAAATTTGTTTATATTCATTATTTGATTACATTGTAACTGTATAAAATATTTATATGGTGTTTATTTATTTATTTTACGTTGCAATGTTCAATGAACTCTAATTAGGTGAACAAATTATTTCTATATAAATGATTTATACGAATTTAAAAATATAGTTAATTATTTTATTTTATTTTTGTATAGAAATCCTCCGAGTTAAACTCGTAGGTAATTAAAAAAGATATCTATATATATATATATATTAAGAGGTTAATTCTTATAAACTTAAGGTAAGTTCTTACACTAACCACAACCACCTTTGGCTCTGGATATTTAGCAATTTGAATAAGTTTTTATTAAAAATAATCCTTCAAGTTTTTGTAATTTATTTATTCTATATAAATGATATCAATTAAAAACATAGAAATTCTCTAAGAAAAATATATCAAATAAAAATTGTAAATTGCTAAATACCTTCTCATATTTACATGTTTTCGCATGTATATAGTGCTCGTTCTAAGGGGAAACAGAATAATATTTCTATATTAATCGCTAATATAATATCTAGGGATTGACACATAATTATTTATTAATTCTCATTAAAACGATCACTATCCTAGTTATTGTATATACGTGTACGATCAGTGGACAGAGGGTTCTTCTATATAAATTTATTTTGAAAACATGTAGAAACTTTATAAATAAAATACTATATCGGAATAATATACTGAATTCTTAGATTAAACAAACATATTATGGCACTCTCTGTCCAGTCGAAAAGGAAGATGTTTACATGTTGTCGATATTAATATACCCACGCTTACGTGAAGGCACAAAATGCCGCACACGACCATCAAATCGGTCGATTCAAAAAGTCACAAACCGATTGATTAAGTATAAGTTTAATCGTTCACGCTCATTACGAATGCTTGGTCGATCAGAGGAATAAATATCGCCAAGTTCTTCCACATTAATATGAATATAACGTTCGTTTAAATATAGTCGCGCCAGTAAGTATGTTAATGCAATATTTAAAAATTATTAATTATGTAAAAAATAATTGAAGTCAATTATTAATTTAGTCAGTAATGACAGAATGTACTCTGTTATTAATAATAGTATAAAAAAATTTGTAAAATTGATCATTCAGGAAAAAATACATTTAATCATCGGAAAGTAAGTTAACGATTGTATAATTCTTTCGGATTTTGTTCTAAATAATCATTGCAATATTTATTTTTATACTTATCAATACATTGAACACATCATATTCATAACTTACTTTTAAATACTAATGATTATTATTTTGTTAAATATGATAAGAAATAGAGAATGATTTGCTAAAGTGAAATTGAAGATGCTTAAGCCCAATAAAGATGGATATTTCTTATCTTCAACTGTAAAGTAAATATATAAATTATAAAAATTAGGAGTTCACATTAAACATATGATCATATTAAAGAGAAGGGATGTTTCGTTTAATCCCAAGAGCAGAAAGAAAACATGACTGCAAGCTAAAAAGTAATTATTACTGAAATGTCTAAAATTCACAGCCACAAATAGTTAGAAAATTCAATTGAGTATTTGAAATTATTTTTTGGAACGACAAGTTACAATTAAAAATGTTTAATAATATTAGACATCAGTATGTTTAAGGAAGGAAAAAAATGATTAATCATAGATATAATTCTGTTATGTCATGATGTTTTAATATACACCTGGTAACTAAACCTGGTAATCATTGATAGCAGAACAATATGCAGAATAATTGCAAAATTATGTTTTCTTCTACATAGAAAATTGGAGTACAATATAATTATGTTTTCCAAAAAGGAAATGATTTTAAGCATAAAACCAAGGTAACAATACTAGCCTGTTAAGATACAAACACGTAACCAATACAAATGTATTGAAAGTACTACTACAATATTTGGGCTTGAGTCTCATCAAGCATTTATGAAATTAATTAAGAAAATGCGTTAACTTACTTCCAATTTTATTATTGTATTTATATTGCATATTTTGATTTTATTTTCTTTATCGATACAAATTTGTTATCTTTGAATACCCATTTATTCAATTCTATACTATATATATATTTTTAAATCATCCCATTAAACATATTCCATTAATTTCTTCAATTTTTCTACATATTGATCGTTAACTTATTTACCAACGCGACTGTATATACATATATATCGTTATTCTCGTGCTTTCGAATGCCTCCGCTTTTACAATTATAGTCAAAGATCACATTGATTCGTTAATTGCGCTCTATATTTTAAGTGCGATCACTTGATATACGACGACGATTCTTTGAATATACATGGAGACATGTCATTCGTAGAGAGATATACATGTCTCCTTACATACGATACATATATAACATAATACGTTTCCGTTAAATTCTATTTTATTGAATATGAAGAAATTAAATATGATAAAAGTGCATCGTAATCTGCAAACCAAAAATAACCAAAACATACGAAAGAAAAAATAAGAATGGAACGTATCCCTTGATATAAACATACGTTCAATCGACGAGAATTTCGAAGGAAGTCGCACGCGACACTAAAATTGCTCGAAATGCAGGAAGATAGACGAGAAGAGGAAACAAGCTAGTGTATACGTCACTCTAAACAAAATATAAACTAGGATTCTACGTGGAGAAACTCTTATTTCAGGCGAGTATCTCTTTAATTTATATTGTTAATCTACAAGGTGATTAGTGTTTATTAGTTCAATTGTTTCTTTTTTGTTTATTTATATTATTATGTGCTTAACGAATAATCGTATGCATATATTTGTTTTATATATTTCTATTTGTATCTCCAAGAAGGTGATCGATCGTGACGTCTCTATTTTGACGTTAGATCTTTTATTTTGTTCATCATCTTGACGTTGAGATATCAACCAATTCGTGGACTTTATCCGATTGCAATATACAATACGAGTACGCTCATTTTGTTAAATTTTGCTCAATTCATTTAAAAAAAAAAGAATCTTACGAGCATCCGATTTATTTTAATTTATGTTAATCTTTCGTACACACGTGGCTTGCATTTTGCGCCATACATTGATCTATAATATTTTTATATTTCTCGCGTTTTCGCGCTTTCGCGCCGCATTTCATTTGGCAGCGATAGCAGCGTTCGGGTTTCAACGTACTTTTCCGCTTTTCGAAATTAGCGAAGAACAAACGCGTTTTTC
Source organism: Polistes canadensis (assembly GCF_001313835.1). Taxonomy (NCBI): domain Eukaryota; kingdom Metazoa; phylum Arthropoda; class Insecta; order Hymenoptera; family Vespidae; genus Polistes; species Polistes canadensis. The sequence goes on along the minus strand of NW_014569564.1, from coordinate 882,433 downwards.
GACGACAATTTGGTTTGTAATTATTTACGAACTTAAATTCGTCTCGTCGGTTTTTTACCGGTGTAATTTTTTTCCACACCCTTCCGACAAATATAAGAGCTAACTTGACAATTGTATTATGTAATCCGTCATTGAAGCGTTAAGACGTACCATTTTTACGTTTTACGTATTCAATCGTGAGGTTGTAGTGAAAAAAAGAATATAAGTGTTCGAATAAGAAAAATTGATATGCAGTCTATTTTAAGAATTACCAGTCGAAGATTACACAAGAAATGTCATACCAAAGGTGAGACTTTGCTCTTTTTTTTCAATTATTTGATATTTAACATATTTTTATATATAATCTATCTCTTTCAAGGATCGAAGAATACCACCAATGGGCAATATTTTAAAATTTCGCTTTTAATATCGGATTATGCTACAATTCTTATTTATATTTATTCTTTATTATTCTCTTTTATTTTTCTCTCTATTTACTTCTCATTCTTTTCTCTACATATATACTATCTTTCTCCCCTCGCAGTTTTCCCTTGCAGTTTCCCCTTGCAGAATATAATAATTCGAGCTCTAATCATAAGTCAATAACGGGCAAAGATAAACTAGACAGTGACTTTTCCAACTTCGCACATGTGTTCTCGTTTTTCACATGTCTTATATATTTTTTTTCTTTTTTTAAATAATTCAATAACACTTACGCACTTTGCACTATAATCACTTTGCAAAAATAATACACTTACATTGATACACATACACGTGGATGAAACTGAAAAAACACGTATTCAAGCATCAACTCTTTTTTTCACACACTCTCTGTCTCTCCTCTCTCTCTTTCTCTTTCTCTCTCTTTCTTTCTATTTCTTTCTATCTATCTCTGGCTCACTGTTTGTTGCAAGATGAAAGCAAGCAAAGAACACGAAGAATCAAATGTGAAACAAAAAGCATACCATCTGCGTGTTAATTGAAGGTTATTTCTCTTTGCCGCAATATCTTTGGCTTTTGTCGATTTCAGGGATGGAGGAGGAGGAGGAGGGGGTGGCGAAACTTTCGGAGGATTATCAGGGATGCTACGACAAATACTTTCACCGTCGCCTTCACCCGAGACGGGAGAGGCCGGTATGACGGCGATCGGTTGTAATTTTCTCCAGACAAATTCGATCTTTTCGAATCAATCGTCGATGATGCCATTGACTTTATCCTCAGCGACTTTACAAACGATACCATCTCATCTCTCAATGATCTATCCGGATCAAGGTGGTCTTCTGATGGATCAGTCGCAGCTCATCCTCCCGGAGTCCTATCCCTGTCCTACCTGTGGTCTTGAGTTTCGTAGTACTCTGAAATTAAATTATCACGTGAAAACGAGTCACCCGAGGCGGCCGGAGTACGAGCAACAAAATGTCGAAATTACGGCGAGGTACTCGTGCTCCGTTTGCCCGAGGAGTTTCTTCGTTCTTGCGCACCTAAGGATGCACGAGACGACACACGAACTCGCGCCGCATTCCTCATCGGTGCTAGGTGCACCTACGTCGAACGTGCCTACTTCTCGTGGCACGAACTCTACTACCGGATTGATGTCCGGTATGTCCGTCGTCGTACCTGCTGGTGCTGCTACAGGCAATGTCGAGAAAACTTTTGGCTGTGATCGATGTCAAGCGAGTTTTCGATACCGTACACTCTTGGAACGTCACCGAAGGATGCACGAACTCGGACAGGAGAAACCCTACTCTTGTCCAAGATGTCTTATGCGTTTTGAGACGCGTAATCTTTACAATCATCATGCTAAAACTCACAAACCTAGCATCGATGTCAACGACAGACTCGCAATAGACAGCAATGCAGTCTCTCTAACAGATCCTAATCTTACGGTTACTGGAACTAACCCTTCCATTGTCAGTTATCCTCCATCTTCAACGGTGGCTGCTGCTAATGTCAACAAATCGTTGACAACAGTCTCTTATCCTTGTGACTCTTGTTCAAAACAATTTACCACCATTGAATCCCTCACCAGTCACAAGGCTGTACACAGGTCCAGGCCATTAGTCTGCGATGTTTGTGGCAAGGGTTTTACTCATCGCAAATATTATGTCGTTCATCAACGTATTCACACTGGTGAGAGGCCTTACTTATGCGCCATGTGTGGTAAATCATTTACTCAAGCATCTACCCTCACGGTTCATCGTCGTTATCACACTGGAGAACGACCATACACTTGTACACTTTGTGGGAAGGGATTCGTTACTAGAACTATTATGCTTAATCATATGAAGAAACATTGAAAAGGATATTTTATCTAAACAATTGTTTCTCGTGATAGCTTAAATGAAGATTTTTTTGGTTATATATTTATGTGTATGTACATATACACACATATAAAATTGGAAAAACAAGGAAGTTTAAGGTAAGATAAATAGGTAGAATGATTATTTTGAACATTTTTTTTTATTAATTGAATATTCGAAGTACCTGGAATTATTATTAATATTATTTTTTTTTCTTATTTGTCTTTTGTATATAACGATGTTAATTTTATAAGGAGTTTTGAAGACTCTAACAGGTTGTGTTAGTGTAATGCAATATCGTCAAAAAATGAGATAATTATTTGATACTTAGCTTCTAGTGTCTAATATGATCTCTGTGATATCGTTTGAAATGCCTCTATCATATTATTAAACAATCAAATGAGAGAAATTTTTATCGTTGAACGTAAAGAGGCATATAATAAAATACATGTTTAGATAGAAATACAAAAATAACTAAACAGGAATATTAATGGATAATGCAGAGTAGTATACGTTTAGGTAATTATCTCGTTCGAGTTTGTTAATTACTCGCGAGAATTGTGTTTTGTACCTGTATAGGATATATTGAGATTTCATTTGAAGTTTAACGTGCCTAAGACATGTGCCTAATTTTTCTTAATTATCTTATTAAAACATCATGTGGATTAAAACTAATGAATATATAAGAAAGTGACACGTACGTTTTGTGTACGTAACTTTTGAGATTACGGGAATTAATGAGAAATTTATGAAGTTAAATGCAATTTAACTTGAAATGTGCAGTATATATATATATATACGAATTTAAGACGACGTTCTTAGGTTTAAACTGCGTAGTATCACAATAGTCGAACAAAAAATAAACTTTCGACAAAATTAGGTGCTTTTCATGACTGCAAGCGGGCCAAATTTTGCCGCTATAATACACTAAGTGTTTATAAAACGTAAGTATAAAAATGTTTATACATTTGTACCTAATTAATTGATAGTATTAGTAACTGCAAGAAAAAATTTAATATAATTATATATACGTATAATCGGTGGTGAATAATCGTTAAAAACTATTTTCATCACCTATCGATGTACCTTTTATGTCGGATTAAAGTTATTGTAAATGTTACATCATAAATATATATTCACGAATAAGTATTATTATTTATTTTAAATTTAAGCTCGTAATATACAAAAAAAATTATAAATTTTTAAAATATAAAAAAAAAGTAAAGTATTCTACTGTTAAATAGCACGCCGGTAAAGTCACTTGCAATTATCGACGTATGGTAATCACTCGTATCTTTATATAGAGTATGTCTACTATTTCTAAGGAATGAGTAGAAATCATCTTATTTCTTCGGTTATCGTATATTATGTAGTTTTATATATAATTTAATAATATTAACAAATATTTTTCAGTTTTTCGTGGTAATAGATGGCTAAGCAGATCTAAACTATTCTTTACGATGAATGAATAAATAAATACTCAAGAGATAATACAAGAGGTACAATTTCTTTTCCTCGATTTATAAATAAGTACTACTCCAAATCCTTACGACATACACAAGTTTTAAATGCGAGAAGAGAGACACAGGTATGCGCTAAGAGAAAGGAGAGAGAGAGCGAGAGAGAGGGAGAGAGAGAGAGAGAGCTACATTAATTAAACACAAAATATGGTATAAGATTATCAAAGTACTTTTTATTGTCCAACGATGAAAACGATTTCGTGTATACGGTAATCATCCTTGTAAATATCCTGCTTAAGATGTAAGAATCCTTTTAAAGAAGAAAAAAGTCAAAAGTACGAAAGATTGACAGAATTAGAGCATTGATTGATTCCTATTTGTGTCTCTCTTCTTTCCAGATATTTTGACTCAAAGATCACGATACATCATCAGCCTCAGGAACAACAGCAATGTGGTATCAACGAAATGAAAAACGTCTTTAGCGTTGAAAGCAGCAACACGTTGATGAATGATCCATTGGATGTAGCAAAGATGGAAAATGCCGAAGCAATGATGCCTGAGGAAACGATACTTCGATGCACTTTCTGTGGTGACGTATTCGTCAACGAACACGCTTTAGTTTTACATCTACAAAGTCACGAACAGGTACCGGATGAATCGTTTGTTTGCGAGCACTGTGGTTGCAATTATCCAACGTCATTAGCACTGGTAGAACATCAGGAGGAACACGCGACACCGGAAAAAAACTACAGTTGCGAATTTTGCGATTATGTCACTATACATCGACACAGTCTCGTTATTCATAAAAAACGTCACAATCCTGAATTAAGGTTTCAATGCGAGATCTGTGGTCTTGATTTCACGACACGTAATAGCTATCAAGATCACCAACTGTTGCATTCTCGCGAAAAACCATTTCAATGCGAGATTTGTAATGCAACGTTTCGTTATTGTCAGGGTCTTAGACTGCATGCTAAACTTCATCAGCCTGATTACATTCCACCTCAGAAGAAACATCATTGCGAATTGTGTAATAAGCGTTTCTCTAGAAAACAAGTATTATTAGTACATATGAAGACACATGGAAACGTTGGACCGTCCAATGAATATGTCTGTCCTATCTGTGGTAAGGCTGTCTCCAGTAAAACTTATTTGACGGTACACTTGCGTAAACATACCGGCGAGAAACCACACGTTTGTGATTTTTGTGGGAAAGGTTTTATATCGCAAAACTATTTAAGTGTTCATCGACGTACCCATACGGGCGAACGACGTCATAAGTGTACACATTGTGAGAAAAAATTCACACAACGTACCTCTTTGGTTGTACACTTGCGTGGACATACCGGGGACAGGCCGTATCCTTGCACTTATTGTCACAAGTCTTTTGCTTCTAAGACCATGCTGAATTCTCATTTGAAGACTCACGCTAAACAAAATGCACGGCAACAACAAGAACAGCAAAGAAGAGAATTGCAACAGCAACAATATCAACAACAGCTTCAACAACATGAACAACAATCTCTTGATACTGTGACGATTTTGTTGCCGAGTTAAAATAATACTAAACGATTGGCTCGAAATGTTGTTTCATTTAAATAATTAGGAATTTTTTCATTGTTTAAATTTGTTTTTATTTTTATGTTATGTTTCTTCACATCGTTATACGTCAAAGACGTAAATTTGTTAAATTTTCACTTTAGGGACCACGTGAAAGTACAATGTTAATACTGACACTAAATTTAAATTTAAATTGTAATATTATCTATTATTTATTATATTTTATTTTAAATTATTTAAAAAAAAACAACAATTTTACGTGCTCTATGAGAATTTGTGAAAAAAAGGATAAGTAATAATCTAAGTGATGATTATCCAAGTTATTATCTTTTGTTTTATTGAAGATTATTTATTGTATTTCTTATTGCTATTAAAAAAATTATTTTGACAGATGTTATTAACTTGGCCTATTCCAAGTGTTGAGCCGTCCATATTGTCTTTAATTTTTATGCATACACTATTTATCTTTAATACTCAATTTTGCTTCTAGTTATTGTAGTAGACTTAGAATCATGCATACTCGTATTTCGTTCCTATTTCTATAGCGATAATCAATTAATTTAATGCCACTTTGTTTATTCGAGCGTTAATAGAAGTTTCTATCGAATACATTTTTCTTTTGAATGATTAAAAATTATAGTGCCTTACTATCGAGATATTCTCGATTATGTCATATATTTCTAATATTGTATTTTACAGTGCACGTATACATTTGTTCATAATTATCAACAATAATAATAAACATAATAATTATAAATTACACGGAAATTTCCAAGTGGCAGAAAAAAAAACAAGTAGAACAAAAAATGTCTTTACAAATAAATTTATATTTATTCATACATATATTTTGTTATACTATGGTGTACTTTAATGTAAGGAAAATCTTAAATAAAGTCACATCCGTATTCTTTTCTATTAAATAAATAGTTATATTTTAAAAAGAAAGTTTATTTTTTATGAATTATGATTTGATATAATACTTTCGATAATTGAATGTAGCACTTAGTTTATGATATTTATAACAATCATACGATCCATATTCTTATAGTCTCTCTAAGAAATGGAAATACTTTTAGAGAAGGCTTTTAAGATTCATCGTTGACCGAAGGTTATTCAATCACGTCGAAGTAAGTAATAATACAAATTGAATATACACTGCGTGATATAATTTTTAAGTAAATAATTACCTTGTTTGAAATAAGTAAGAAATTTTTATTTTCTCCTTTTTTTTGTTTTTTAGATAGGCATCCACATATCGTGATATTTTAAGACAAAAAAAATAAATAAAAATAACATTTAAGACAACACACTTAAGTCAAATCAATGACGATTCGTAATCACTCTCAATCGATTTTCTCGTCTTTTCAGATATACAAGTATTGCTACGACAGTACGAACGAGATCATCGCATCAACAACTGAACACAAGAAATGATAAATCTTCGATCATTGTCCATCAAGAAAATACTACTGACTTTAATTTCACATACCAGTGTGAGTCCTGTAATGAGGAATTTAATACTGAAGCAAATTTGTTAGTGCATCGAACCGAAAAATCAATTCTTAGAACAAGAGAAGCTTTGCGTATGGCTGAAAAGAAGTATGAGTGTGATACTTGTGGTGAAAAATTTGTCAAAAAATTGTTGTTAATCAAGCATCGGCGTACACATTGCAAGGATATTATTGAACGAAAGAAACAAAATAATCAAGAAAAGGTAACAAAATTGAAATCGAAGCCACGACTGATAACTGAACCAAGTGTTGGGCCGATTGAATGTAACATATGTCATAAGGTATTCAAAAAAAAAAAGTATTTGAATGTCCACAAAACTCTTCATGGTGCTCCACACATTTGTCACGTGTGTGGGGCCAAGCTTACCTCCGAGTATTACCTAAAAATTCATATCAGACGTCACAACAAGGAGTTCACTGAGTTTTGTAAGATTTGTAATAAGGGATTTTATCTGAAAGCAACATTAAAAACTCACATGAGCGTGCACACTGATGACAAGCCATGCACTTGTGAAATTTGCCATAAGTCATTCGGCAATCGAGTTTATTTAAGGAGTCACATGAAAATTCATAGTCAGCCTGGTACCAGGAAGAAATACAAGTGTGATATTTGTGGATTCGAGACTTTCTATAGTTATTGCTATAAGGAGCATCTTTGGACACATACAGGCGAGAGTCAAATTGCTTGTGAAGTTTGTGGAAAATTGATAAGAAGGCAATACATGAAGACTCATATCAGAATACACACAGGCGAGAAGCCTGAGATTTGTGAGTTTTGTGGAAAAGCATTTAGTTCGAGAAAGTATTTAATCAAGCATAGACGTACTCATACTGGTGAAAGACCATACAAGTGTAAGATTTGTGAGAAGAGATTTACACAACGTGGTACTTTGAGTGCACATCTCCGTAGACACGACGGCACCAAATGATTTAATAGTCGATCTTGTAATTAGAACTCAAACAATCATCTTACAATATTTAAACAAAAAATATTTCATTTATACACGTTTATATTTATACTTTGAAGTAAAGTAATATATATTTTTTCTGCATGGACTTAATTAACAATATTGACTAACAATCATTCATAAACTATAAACATTTTTATTTATTAGAATAATTGTTAAATTAAATCGTATACTTTTTGATTTTATGGAAGGGAAATCAAACATATTTTTCTATGATCTATTTAAAGAAAAAAAATTTTATCTTTTGTTTTTGTAAATCGTATTCGAAAGACCTTGTAAATAGTTCAATCATATTGATAACATTTTAAAATAAATTATAAGTATTATTTATAATCCATAAATGGTTTCGTATTACTATTTCACTTAAATAATACGCCACTGTAAAGGACGGAATGCTAAGAAACAAATTCTAATAACGTTTTTAAAAGATTGGTGTATACATTGTTTTATATTTTTTAGTTTTTCATTTTAATCCACAAGAAGACATGTGTCAACTCTTTAAAAAAATTTCAGTTTAAAGTAGAAGTTTATTTGTTTGATGTTGACCATCAAGAGAAGTGATGTTTGTTCATTAACACATCAAAAAGAAACATCTATTATTTCTAGATGCCCACTTTGAAAATCTAATTTTTATTGGAAGAAAACGAACAACAGGAAGAAAAGATTTTGACCAAGAACATATAGATTTTTCTCTCTCTTTTTTTTTTTTTAAATTCTTCACATATGTTGATGTATGTTATTTATTGCAGGTGCGATGGGACAAAACATGATGGATATACAATGGAATTATCTAAACACGAAAATAAAGAAATTACAATGAACGATTCTTTGCAATATTCAAAGAAAACAAGAAAAATATATTGCAAGCCGGAACTAGAAAAAAGTAATGTACGTCATCATAGTAAATGTTTACCAAACCGAAAATATTCAACTATTTATCAATGTGATATTTGTAATAAGAAATTCCGAAAGAAGCTTCAACTTGATAAGCACAAACATGAACATGAAAATGAATCTGAGGACATTACGGACTACGATAATCGTTGCGAAGAATGTGATAGGGTATTTCTTAATGAAAAGAAGTTACATAAACATATGATCAAGGTTCATCAACAAGAAAAGCCATATCAGTGTGCTCTCTGTGGTAAATGTTTCAAAACCGAAGAATTCTTGAAGACACATTTAAAACAACACAGCAAACGTTTTACTTGTGACGTCTGTGGTATCTCAAAAGTATCTGGATACGATTTGCGTTTGCACAAAAAGAAGCACAATCAGGAATATGTGACTTATTGTAAAATTTGTGGTAAAGGATTTTACACAAATCAGACACTAGAGAGACATTTATTAACGCATACTGGTGAGAAACCATTTGTTTGTAAAATTTGTAATACTTGTTATGCAAGTTCAGCTTATTTAAATATGCATGTCAAGTCTCATGGTCAACGTGAGACACATAAGTGTAATATCTGCAATTTTGAAAGTCACTGGAAGGCTGCTTTGAAGGTACATCTGAAGATACACAATGGTGAAAATCAAATAACTTGTGAAATATGTGGAAAATCTGTATCGAGTAAAACTTATTTGCAAATTCATATGCGAATACATTCAGGTGAAAAGCCACACGTTTGTGAAGTATGTGGAAAAGCGTTTAGTGTTAAGAAATATCTCGTTGTGCATTTGAGAACGCACACAGGTGAAAAACCATATGAATGTAAAGTCTGTCAGAAGAGGTTTACCCAACAAGGATCATTGAGTTCTCACATGAAGTCGCACAATGACAGCAAGTAATTAAACCAAAGAATCTATGTTGAATTAGTAGTATTTTCTAATAAAAGATTCTGCACGCGAATGTTATGTAAATTGTAAATGTAAAATGTAGCATATAAAAACGATAAACGAGAGAAAGAATTTCTCTTACCGTGCATATTATATCATTTATATTCAATTTATTACAACTAATTAAATTCGTATATTGAAAGGCGCTTATTAATATTTATTTTTATTATTATTTTATCTTTTTGACAAAATTGATTTACTAGCTTAACTTCAAATTTAGATTTATAATGAAATTTGATTATTTTATTAATTATATAGTGCCTTATATATATAAAAATTTGGTTAATTGTATCATTAATTTTTTCATTGAAACAGAAAATATATTTATTAGCTCGTGTTCTTTATAAAAAAAATATTCATTTCACATTTTTATAGTAAAGTATTTGATTAAATCATAGATTGATGTAAAACATTAGGATTATGTTGGAAAGATCATAAATTAAATATATATTATGCATTTGAAATAGATATTATGAGTCATAAATGTGCGTTTTTCTTGCGTCACTCTATTTTTTTTAATTTTATCTAGACTCATTTCGATAATGAATGATTTAAATAATGGCCTTTACAGAAACAATTTTTCAGCATATTTGATATTGTTTGATGCATATTGTTTTTTTTTTATACAAGTGCATTATATTAGATCTATAATTATAATATTAGATAATTACTCTTATGGTGCTTTTCCTACGAATAACAAAAATTCTAATTGTATAGATTAATCTATTTAATGATATATTTTGTAATCAATCAATAAAAATCATAAGCGAATCATCAAAAAAGAAAATATATATAAACACCAATACGTTCTTTTGATTTTATAACCCGTTATCTCATTATTTCGATTTCGTTATAATCAGGTAAGTTCTTATTGTAAATATTTCAATTAGATAAAACATGTGAATTTATTAATAATTGTATTTTCAGATTTAAACTGTGTAATAAAAGGAAGCTAACTCGTGAGATTCGATATGACTCCAAAATGAAAGTTCCAGATACTAAAAGTAAAACGAGTATCGACTGATGTAACTGATTAAACTGTTCATTTAATCTAAATAAAAAGTTTTATATTGTAACTTTTGATGAAGTTAATAGTTCTAAGGAAACTATTGTATCAAAATGCTGACAACACAGCGAGTCTGGTAGAATAAAAAAAAGAAGAAAGAAGATGTATATATATAGATTTACAGTACAGTATTGATTAAAACATAAGAAAAAAAAGTTATGTTCCCTAATAACATCCCTAAAAATCGTATATGTCCTTAACAATTATTCCAATGTTGTATTTGACCATCCAGAACTATAAACGATCCAGAGATAAAGAAAGAAAAGTTATCATTACGTTTAACGACTGACCCACGCAACTTTTATTTTCATTCCAGATGTAAAAGCTTATTGGGAAAAAACGAAGATGTCGAAGAAACAACTAAAGATACGTTACTGATAGAATCCATCATAAAGGAAGAAATCACTTTAGAGGAAAACGATTGGATGATAAAAAAGGACACATCAATGCAAAAAATTAATGAAGAAGAAGAAGAAGAAAAAGATGATGAAGATGTTGATGAAGATGATGAAAATGATAATGATAATGATAATGATAATGATAATGATAATGATAATGATAATGATAATGATAATGAAGAAGAAGAAGAAATGAGGAAGGAAAATGTCGAAGATCGTACAGTTACTTTGTTAAAAGACTCAGAAAAACATTATTATCAGTGTAACAAATGTACTAAACGTTTCAAATTGAAGAATCTCTTCGAAGGACATTTAGTTGCACACAGTGATGCAAGACCATATCAGTGTGATGTTTGTGGCAAATCTTTTAAGAGAACTAACACTTTAGCTGTACATAAAAGAATACACACACGAGAAAGGAATTACGTTTGTGACGTTTGTGGTCGAGCTTTCGTTCAGGCTTCACAATTGGCGACACATCAAAGACGACACTTTGAAAAATATACTAGATACTGTGAAATATGTAATAAAGGCTTCTTCACGAATGCTGAGTTACATGGTCATATGAACGTAAGGCATGGTGCCAAGGAACACGTGTGTCATTCTTGTGGAAAATCGTTTCCTAATAATCATACATTAGTACGACATACGAAGGTACACGATCCTAATTTCAAGCCTATGAAACATCAGTGCGAATTTTGTGGCAAGATATTCGCTTATAAGAATTCTTTGGTTGTACATGTGAAATCACATACTGGCGAAAACAAATACGATTGTCATCTTTGTGGAAAATCAGTTTCCTCTAAAGGTTCACTTCAAGATCATCTTCGACTTCACGGTGGCGAGAAATCACTCGTTTGTGATGTTTGTGGCAAAGCTTTTCACAAGAGGACTACTCTCGTTGTTCACAAGAGAACTCATACCGGAGAAAAGCCATATTCGTGTGATACATGTGGCAAATCTTTTACTCAACATTCCACTTTGGTCATTCACAAGAGATATCATACTGGACAAAGACCTTATCAGTGCACTCTTTGCAACAAATCTTTCGTCTCTAGAGCACTCTTGAATGCTCATAACAAAATACATGTGGTCAATGTTATGATTGTTCAACCTAAATAAACTTCTAATTTTTACTAAGTGCTACTGAGAAAGTGTAAATCATCATCGAAAAGGTGATTCGTATCTTCTACTATATCTATGGATCTCGAGCGATTCCTTTTTTCTTTTTGTCTAAACAGCGTTTCGCATTACAATATTATTCTTTTTTTTTTATCACCAACTTAACTCTGTCTGATTACATAAGAAAAAAAAAATCACAAATATATTTGTATCTTTTGTAATCCTTTTAAAATTAGAGAGAATAAATATCTTATAATACGAGGTGTTGTTAAAAGAAAAGAAAGAAAAAAGTTTTGAATTAAAAAAATCTGTTGTAAACAAAATTTTGTAACATAATATGACGTGATATTTATATTTTCTTAAAAACATTTTGAATCGATATCGAAGAATTTCAATCGATATTCATCATCAAAGTCCTGTAATATTGCGACCGTAAAATAAACCTAGTATGGATTTATAATCGCAGTTAAAATAGATAGTTACATTTTACTTATATTGAATTGTGTCAAATAATGTTCAGGAGGCATGATTTCTTGCAATTTGTCGGATGCCAGAATCACTAAGAAAGAAACAAACAAACACATACAGATCATCAGATAATAGGAGATATGAGATACTGATGTGGCCATTTGAATTTTCACATTTCAGGTACCACAACCGGCTACCGCCCTTTTCTGAAGACTATTACTCGATGTTAATGTTAACGAAACTCGACCTGGTAAAGAAGGATGTGGAGCCCGAGAGAGCAACCGTAGCAAAGCGTCCGAAAGAAGATGCGAGCGAAGAAGCAGGAAAGAATTTAACAGTTACTGCTGACAGTGATCATGGACAACAGAAGGTGATAAAACAGGAAGTAGATTTAGATGATGAAGAGGAGAATCTTTCTTTTACATATAATTGCAAAGTATGCGGCGTATTTTTTGCCAATCAAACTCTTTTGGACAATCATGAGATCGAGCACAAGGGTAAACGTAAAAGTACTTGTGCTCAGTGCGGCCGAGTATTTCAAACTTTTGTTAATCTACGAAAACACATGAAAAAGCACAACGGTCGTAAAGTGAAAAAAGAGAAACCAGAATCGGAGTTACTCTGTAAAACCTGTAACAAGGTTTTCCGGCACAAGAGCAATTACCGAAAACATTTGTTACGGCATACCGTTGGTGATCTGACTTGCAAGCACTGTCCAAAAAAATTCCGTCTCTTTCGCGATCTTACTAGGCACGAGAAGACTCATTTTTATCCAAGTTACATGTGCAAGCAATGCGACTATGAGACTACGGTATTAGCTGCTCTCAGCATTCATATGTTACGGCACACAGATAAGGCTGATCTACCGTTTAAGTGTAACGAATGCGACAAACATTTCCGTAAGGCTATTGATCTGCAGGAACACTATAATATTCATTCTGGTGACAAGCCGTTTGACTGTCAAATCTGTGGAACAGCCTTTTTCTTAAGAAGACAACTCTCAGCACATTGCCGTCGAATGCATCCAGACATGAAGGCCAACAAGGTGACGACCAGTACTGCTTGTGATATATGCGGTCGCGTTCTTGCTACCAAGAGATCATTATTTCGCCATAAAGAGAGTCACAATCCAACCAAACTCTATCTCTGTGATTATTGCGGCAAAAGTCTTAGCAGTGCTGAACATTTGAAGAAACATCGACGAATTCATACCGGCGAAAAACCTTACGTATGTGACATATGTGGAAAGGGATTCACCGATTCGGAAAATCTTAGGATGCACAGGCGCGTTCATACAGGCGAAAAACCATACCAATGCGATCAGTGTCCTAAGGCTTTCTCACAAAGATCGACTCTAACTATACACAGACGCGGACATACCGGGGAGAGACCTTACGTCTGTCAGATTTGTAATCGTGGTTTTTCCTGTCAGGGTAATCTCACGGCACACCAGAAGTCCACCTGCGTTTAAAAAAGAAACAATATTCGATCAACAGTGACATTTTTGGTTCGATTCTGTTGTTTATTTGGCAGGCATGTATGTGAGTATGTTTGTGTAAGATTGCGCATATGTATGCACGTATATGTTCGCTAAACAAAATTTAATTTAACAAAATCGATCAAATTCATTTTCGCTAACAAATTTGATAGTTTAGTTATTGATTTGTATATTAATTCGTACCTGTATTCATTTTCTTAAGTTTCTTTGCTTTTTCAATGTATGTTTCAAATATTTGCCATTACTTTGTAAGACTGTGTTCCATGGCTTTCTTCATACATTACACTGTATTACTCTCTTTTTGTATATTTGTTACATCTAACAATTATACTTTTTTTTTGTATTCTTTGTAGAGAACATTTTTTTATAATAAAGAGACGAGCGACAACAATATTTGTAAATTATTTAGATATACAATTATTATTATTATTATTATTATTACTATTGTTATTATGATTACATGCTTATATCACAGAATGCTTTCATTATGAAAATAATTTATCTTCTTGAGTCTTCCTGAAGAGTAATTCATCGATTATTGTATATATCAGAAATTAAAGAAATTCCAAATGGGAAAAATAAAGTGTAAAGGATGAATGGAAGAAAGGAAGGAATAATACATATTCTTTGAGAGAAAGAGGAATTGTGTTAATTTTGAACTATTATGTAAAATTAAAATCTCTTTAAAATTAGTAAAGAATTAAAAAGAATATTTCAACATGCCTTCAATGACACAACGAAGAGAGTTAAACAGGGTGCACTTGATTTTCATTATGTATTAAAAATTTATTATTATTATATTACTATTATTATAATAATTATTATTATTTAGAATACGTAAAAAATAAATAAAAATTTCGTTCATGCTAGTGATCAGTCGAATGTATGTTAAGAGTGATGTATGTATGCTTTTAGAATGGTTAATAACTCAAAGCAGTCACAAGATTTTATACTATTATATAAATTCGCATAGTGTATGATAAAAGGAGTGAATAAGGAATGGCACTAAAGTATTGTATAAGTGAGTAAAAGTATTCATAAATTGACATATTTGAATGTATGTACAGAAGTTTAGATTTAATAGTTACATAGTTACGATGATGATGTAAGGTATATCAGTTTATCAATATAAATAATAATGCAAAGTTAAATAAGCCCTTTTTTGCGCTGAAGTAAAGGAAAAACTAATTTACGTTGTACTTAATATTATTTTGCCAAGAAAAGAAGAAAACTGCAAAGTTTTAATTTGAAATACTTTGTATGATTAACACACATACACACACACAAGTAATTAAGACAATTTTGTTAAAGATCCATCATTGTTTGGTCAATTAGAAATTTTCAATTTTTTCCCCTAGCTTTGTATAAAGTAAGTTATGTAAAGTAAACAAATAAAACTATATATATATAGATTTAGAAAGAGAGAGAGAGAGAGAGAGAGAGAGAGAGAGAGAGAGAGAGAGAGAAAAGGAGAAAAGAAGAAAAAAGATTATTAAATAAATTATGAAAATCTTCTCAGGCCAAACCCAGATTTATTAAAAAAAAAGGTTGGTAGATCCTAGGAAAAATTCCTAATAAGAGTAAGCTTCTCATTATTTCTACATATTATTACGATTGT
The DNA here is from genome assembly GCF_001313835.1 of Polistes canadensis. Lineage (NCBI taxonomy): Eukaryota > Metazoa > Arthropoda > Insecta > Hymenoptera > Vespidae > Polistes > Polistes canadensis. Next base: position 866,646 of record NW_014569564.1, on the reverse strand, counting down.
ATTATCTTTTCTATTTCCTTTTTTTATTTACTAAATTAATTGGATGTTTCAGATAATTGATATTTATTGAGGACTAATAAGAAGAAATATCGAGAAGAATATGTAATCACATAGTATTACTGTAAAGAAAATAAGAAATAAAATTGAGTACTAAAAGGAATATATAATATTTTTCATTTTTCGTGATGTAATCTGAAATGAGATGACAGAAAAAACGAATGAAAATAAAACTTCTAGCAATGCAATGTTAAAGCATATTTGATTTTATAACTTATAAATTATTAAAAGAAATTCGAAATATATTATTAAATGAAATTATAGATGGACAATGAAATTTTCAACATCCAAGGAAGTATTCAGGCAAGAATAATTTGAATAGAAGTAAAAGTACATTAAATATTTTTTTGTTGACAAAATCGATTGATTTTATTGTGAAATGGTTTAAAATATTTTTCTATTCATTATAAATCTATTAGAGGAAGAGAGAGAGAGAGAGAGAGAAAGGATACCATTTTTCTTTATTAATTAATATGTATTAATTTTATTTTTTTTATTTTTTTTCAAAATTTTTCTAAAGTTTTTAGAATAATAAATAGTAAAATAGGTAGAATTTGAAACAAAAATGATATTCTTCGTTACAAAATATATTAATTTTCTTTTTTCAGATACTCACATATAAGAAAGAAAGATTGGACGTAAAGGCTAAATAAAATTAATTGTACCCGTGTACATATACGAAATTTTGATTTCTTTTTTAATATTTGCATGTTAAGACTTATTTTTTTTCCCTCTAATTTGGTGATTTTTATTCTATTAACTGTGTGTATACTTGTTTCAGAGAAAAATATATCAGGAAGCAGAGAAAAAGAAGAGACGTTGAAAGAGAAAAAACATCAAAAGAAGAAGAAGAAGAAGAAGAAGAAGAAGAAACAATGGATATTAAGAAAAAGAAGGAAGAGGAAGATATGAAAGATTTGAAAGATTTGAAAGATGAGGATGAGAAGGAAGAAGAAGAACAAGAAGAAGAAGAAGAGGAAAGAGAGCATCAGGAAAGTACATTTGTGATTTTCCAATTTGTTAATGCCGGTGAATCGATTTCAGAAACAAATACATTGATAAGAAAGAGGACAACAATGGATTCTTCAGTACAAATTTGCAAAGAGAATGTCGAAGTTGATTTATTGGATAAAATACGGAATGTTTGTCCATTCTGTGATAAACAATTTAGTAATGAACAGAATGTTGAACGGCACGTAATGGTAGTCCATCAAAAACAATACAAGTGTGACATGTGCAAGAGATCTTACAATACACAGACTGCTCTTAATGTGCACAAGGTGATACATAGACCAGATTATTTCTTCGAGTGTATGGAATGTCATGTGAAGTATAAAAGCGAGGGTGGTTTGAAACGGCATAATATACGTGCTCATGACAGGAATAATCCAGTTTTTGTTTGCGAACAATGTGGTAGAAGTTATAAGTTAAAGATAGATTTAACGAATCATATAAAGAAAGCTCATCCATTTGAGTTACAAATTTGTCGGTATTGTGGTAAGGAGGTAAGAGATGTTAAGGGACACGAATATATTCATCAAAGGAAGGCTCATAAGAAGCTCTACAATTTTCCTTGTCATCTCTGTCCTCAAAAATTTTGTCATAGAAGTCGATTGGATAGACATTTGTTGCAACACGAAAATGGATTCAAGTGTACAGATTGTAGTGAAAGTTTTATTGGAAGTAGAGAGTTGAAAAGTCATAAACGTTTTAAACACAGTAGACCAAGTAGTTCTACTTGTATTTTTTGTCAAAAAGTGTTTACATGCGTTAGCAATTTTCACCAACACGTTCTAACTCATGCTGGAATCCGACCATATAAGTGTGACATCTGTGAAGAAGATTTTACGCAACGATCCAGCCTTCTAAGACATCGTAGAAATCATCCAGGACCACTTCCACCGCTGGTCTTACCCAGTCCACAAATTGCTGAACTTGCCAGAAGTTATATGCAGAAATTTCAAAACGGTCAGATAAACAAAACATCTCATTGAACGTGCATACACGTTTACGAGTCTCTCTCCATAGAAACGTGCTTCGATTTGAATAATTTATTTTTTAAAGAGAAATATATATATATTTTTGAATCTACTTTTATTTAAAATTTTAATCTATACAGAATAATATTCCTTGTATTTGTGTGTCTGTATACTACACAATGAATCAATTAATAGTGACAGAAAAAAAGAAGAGATTTCGTCTTTTTTCAAGTCTGTAGATATTTAAATTTTATATAACAAAGAATTTATTAATAAGAAAACTTCTTTTTTGTTGATCCATACAAATACGTTTAAAGTTAGTCAATTTTTATTTTATCCTTTAAATTAAAAATTCGTTCAAAATGAATTATGAAGAAATATTCCTTGATAACTTATTATATTTTAAATGTAACCAAAACTTGTGAAAAAAAATAGATTGATGAAATCAAAATCATTTTTAAATGGTCTAATTAACAATTAATAAGTTTAAATATATCAAACAATTTAATTAATTTTTGCATAAGGATTATTCGAAGTGTAATATTTTTCCTTTTTTCACCACAAGTGCTTAAATGAAGATGTACAGTATGAAACTCATGTTAGTTATCATGTATGATTATAGTTAGGGTTACAATTTTACAATTTATAGTTGGATATATATATATGTATGTGTTACGGTCAATGTACATAATTTGAGCATTGTATAGAATGTCCACTAAGATTTGGCAATATATATTTTGAGCATATTTTTCGTACCTTGCCCGGCCAACCTCTAGAATACCTAGAGGGTTTTGGTCAATTTAGAATGTATGCTTCAGTTGGTTATGTTAAGGGGGAGGGAGAAGTATTTTTAAGTTCGTGTAACTGAAATAAACTATGGAAATTTAAAAATTTGTTCACAATGTTCTTAACATAGCCAACCTAAGCATATATCCTAGATTGCCTTTGAGTATTCTATACAATACCTGGATTTTCTACATTGACCGTAACATATATAAATATTTCATAAAAGTATTCAGACTTTTTGAAAAAAACATACATGTGATTATAGATATGCATAAAAATAAAATATAAGAATGAACAGTTATAAAATGTTATTTTGTGTATGTATTATATGAACTCTATTTGTGTTATATATTGTTAAATGATATGTATTATAAAATAAAATTAAATGTGTATATATTTATATTATAGATTGCTGATAATACATATATGACAAAAACATGGTGATTTTCTTGCAAGTATTACATTTCTATATGAATAATAAACATTTTAAGTGTAAGTTTTCTTATTACTACTGTGAAATTATAATGAGTATTATAAATGTATATGTATATATTAGTATATATATATAGTATATATATACTATATATATGTATATGTTATATTATATATATACACTTATATATAAGTGTAAGAAGTATCATAATTTATAAAAAAAAATTGCAGATAGTTGTGAGTCCATTGACCGCATGATTTAAAAATGAAAATAAAATTGTGATCATTCGATTCTAATTACGTTTCATTGTTTTAGGATGACCAATAACAACGATCCTTTATACATCCAACCACGTGTAACGATGACGGTGGGTAATGAGCCATTCTACATAGCATCTACTCAGAATGGAGCACAGAATATCAGTGATGATAATACAGTAGAACTTCCTAATGCATCGTCAAGTAATATTGCAGCTCAATCCGAAAGGTAGGATGATTGAAGTATAAGAAATTTCATTTTTTTCTTCTAAAGAAATAAAAAGTGAAAACTGAGATTTTTGTTAATTGTCACATGCTAGATATGATATTAATTTTTTGTAAAAGAAATCAACACATATATGACGATAAATCAGATGAATTAATCTTTAGAATAATCACTGATTGGAAAATTGGCTTTGAAATGTTTTTAGGTGTAACTCACTCAACTCACTCGGTCCATCTTTTCTCACAGTGAAATTGGGAGATGACTACTTTCGCATTCCAAAATCTTTAAGCGTTTTTATGATGAAGGAACCAAACCCAAACGAAAATGATTCTATAAAGAAAAGTGTAGTGAAAGAAAAGAACAGTGATAGTTCTATACAAACGAGAAGTAAACAAAAACGTATTAAAGAAAATATTGATATTACGGATGATTTGGACGATACTCCTCTTGATTTTAGAAAAATGTGCGAAGAAAAGAATTTGAAAACAAAGTCTGATAGATTGGTTAGATTAAAAAAAAAGCCATACTCCTGTGAGATTTGTCACTTTACTTTCGATCGCAAGAGCAAACTCACCAGTCATATGTTCAAACACAGCAATTCGAGGCCTCATAAGTGCCGAATTTGTTCGAAAGGATTTAAAACTGGTGCTTATTTATCAAGACACATGGAAATACACGACGAACCGGCACAATTACATGCATGCACATTGTGTGATTTCAAAGCGAGAACAAAGCCATATCTTAAAATTCATTATATTCGTAAACACACGGAGGATTACAATTACAGTTGCGAACAGTGTGGAAAAATGTTTAAAGTTCAATCAGACTATACTACGCATATGAAGGATCATGATACTGAATCTTGCGTTTGTGATATCTGTGGATCTTCATATCCAAGCAAAAGCTCTCTCTACTTTCATAAACATTACAAACATAAGACCAAAATCAAGGAATTCGAGTGTTCTACTTGTAGAAAGAAATTTAAAAGTCAAAAGAATCTTGATAATCATGCAGAGTTACATAAGATGAAATATGTTTGTGAACAATGCGGAATGGAATTTAAATTTAAATATGGCCTAACAAAACACTTGAGAACACATTCTGGTGAAAAATCTTATCTCTGCGCGATTTGTGGGAAAACATTTGGTTGTTTGAGTTCCCAAAAAATTCATCTGCTCAAACACGTTGGTGAACGTCCCTACGTTTGTGATATTTGTGGTCAAAGTTTCACACAGAGATCTCCAATGATGTTGCATAGAAGAAAACATCCTGGTGTGCATCCACCACCACCTCCAATCAAAATCACTAATCTATTGCACGGTGTACAAGACAAGATCATCATAAACACGAATGTAAAATAAGATTTGTAATATCTTTTTCTCAACGAGATAAACGCACAAAGAAAGTTCATTATGTATGTAAATTAAGCTTAATGTCTTTAAAAATTATTATGATCTATTTATTAGCATCGTTTATTAACTGAAAATTACACAAAAAGAAAAAACTTGCTTAGAAAAAAAACTAAGATGCAGATAAGTAATTCGTAATTTCAAAGTTTAAGATTTTTTTTACTTAATTCTTTTTTTCATTAAATCGTCACAAATTTATTTAAACCTACGCTCTAAAACTATAATATTTTCTAATGACTTGTGAATTTTTAATTCATGACTTTTTATATTTTGCTACATATACATAAAATGTAAATTTATTTTCTCTAGCGTATAAAGAAAAAAAGGATCAGTAAAATATGTTTTAAAAAAATATATTTCTCTGGGATGATGCAATGTACAGCATAGAATTTATGTGATATGTATTTGAATTAAATGTATGTGTTTTTGATAAATGAAAATAATATTTACTGTTATCGCAAAAATAATTGTATTGTCGAATATCTTTACGATTTTTTATGTTTGTATTTATTATTTTTTATTATATACAAACAGTGGAATATTATATCTTCTTACGTGAATAAGTCGATAAAAAAATAAGATTTTTAAAAAAGATATCATTTGCGATATTTGCTCGTACCCTGCCATCGATGATCATTTTATTGTAAATACATTGGTCTATATATAAAATATAATTTTGTAAATACTCTATATCCTATAACTATTCGCTATTATTATTTAGAAAAATTATAAAATATAATAGGAAATCTTTATAATATTTTATGTTCAAAATAATGAAATTGATTATTATGATTTTTACAATTTTTACAGTGCACTTGAATACACTTACTTTTAATATAACAATAAAATTTACAAAATAGATTTATTACAGCTGCTCTACAGCTATTCGACTATTCGAATTGTAAGTGAGGAAAGTGTTTGTGATCTTCGGCATAATTCGAATTGGTATCTTTCTCTGATCCTAAGATAATCCAATTGACAAAATTTCTGACGTAAGAGAATTTATGTCCCTTTCTCTATTATCTACGTATATTTGTATATGTGTATTAATATACATATACACAAATTTATTGTTTTAGTAAGAATATTTATCTATATATACAATTTATTTTTTATTGCATATATAGATAAATTAATTTACTAAGTATATTTTCTTTTTTCTAACGAAATTAATAGTAATATATCCTAATTTTTTAGGTTCGCAGTCCAAGATCCACTCGAGCAAAATTATCTCTTAATACACGGAACTGATGAGTACTATGCAGTACCAATAACGATAAACAACTCGTTATCGATAAATGGACAAATAATGAACTCGGAAAAAGCCGTAATCGAAATAAAAGTAGAACCTGCAGATGAATGTATTATTCCAGATGTGCCAAATCCATTAACTACCAAGCATTTTGAACAATCGAAAACGAATGTGACCGATGTATTTATATGTTACGTGTGTAAGAGGTTTTTTGACACAAATTTGGACCTGCAGTTTCACCTGATGGATCATAATGACACACTATTATAAGAATTTCTACAAGTGTTCGATGTGTAATATTTTGTTGAAGAACAAAAAGTCGTCAAAACTTCATATGAAAATAAATGGCTCCAAATCTGAGAAGCGTTATTGTAAAAATTGTGAATTCAAATCTGCAAGGAAAGAAAACGTAACAAGTACTTATTTCAGAATTTCTCGATGCTGTTGTCCGCAGTATCCCAATCTCTATAATCACAAAAAAGATTTAATAAGACATATAAGGAAGAAGCATTACCAAATTGATTGCATCTCATCAGAGGATGCACTTGTTAGAGATGAAGTAGTAGTTTGATTTTGTTGCTCATATTGCCCGAAGAACTATAATTTCAAAAGAGATGTAAAGAGACATATGCATATAAAACATGTCTTAAAAAAGTATTTGGAAGATATTTATCCTATGAACAATATTGATAAGAATAGTAAGCTCATTAGAAATCCATTACCTATTGGTTGGAACGATAAAATCTTAAGAGCAAATGAGAGAGATAAATCTATATGTAATCATCAGTGTCCTTATTGTAAATGGTCTTTCAAAAATGCTTCTGTTCTCAAAAAACATAAGCTACGACATTCGCTTAATTTTTCATGAGACATCTGTAAAGCGAAATTTAAATATCAAGGTTCTTTTTTGAAGCACAAAGCATTACATGAGATTTAAAAAAATTAAATTACGAGAAAAGGAAATATTGTTATTGGTAGAAGAAATTCTATAAAAAAAGGACTAAAAAGAAATTAATCAAAAAAAATTTGACATTTTAGAATGTTCGAATTATTGATTTATTGCTGTAATATTTAAAAATGTGGGGTAGACCAAGACGTAGGTGGAGAGATAATATTAGATATAGATCTTGACGAAATGGGGTACGAGGATCGCGAATAGAGGGATCTTGCTCAGGAATGGAAGCATTAGCGGGATTTGGTATTTGTGACAATGAGCTTTCGAGTTCCTAACGCCGTCTAAAAATAATAATAATAATATCTTAAATCACCTTTATGTCATTTTTAAATATCATCTTTTTTTATCTTATATATTAGCTAATAATCAATTAAAATTTTTCCAACAAGGAGACATTACACTGGAGTACCAATGAATTTTAACGAGCTTTGGTATATCAGTAGTATACCTTTAAGGTGTTATCGTGGTAAAATATTTTTATCCATTGTCCAGCCAATTTTGAGAAAAAAAGCTTTTAAAGTATTTCTTTTTCTTATATCCGTGTTATATTTTTTTTCCGTGTTATTTCTTATTTTGATTTTGTTTTTCTGTATTTTTATCGTAAAAAATTATAGTTAGAAATGTACTAAAACCAATAGCATATAGTGTAAGTAATTGAATTACTACTTGTACGGTAGAATAATTATTACAAACAAAAAATATTTAAGATACTATATATGTATATATAAGTTTGAATAGAATTTAAAATTGATAAAATTTCACTTAACGACCAATATTCTTTGGATAATGAGGAAAAAAACATCTTGATTATTCAGAGGTTACTTCATTAATGTCCATTAAGGACATCTTTGAGAGTGTTATATGAAATGAAAAAACAGAGAACGTTTAATTCATAATAAAAAGAAATAAGTATATAGTAATTACTCTAACTCAGATGCCTTTTCAAAGAAAAGAACAATCTTTTTATATTTTTATATTTTTATATTTTTTGTAAACTTTGGTAATTCTGTATATTCTCTCTTGCATTTAAAAAGATTTTAATATTTATATTTTGACTTTAACGATTTAAGTAGTGCAATATGAAATTTTCATTGTAGATGAAAATAAATATGAGCAAGAGGATGATTAACACATTTGATGTGTTTCATTAAACCTTTACTTGCAGATACTAAAAATGTATTTTATTAATATAAGAAAGTTAATGTACTTGCTATTTTCAGAATGTAAGAAAACGTCCTTATCATAAGAAGAATACTCTTTATTTCTGGAAAACGATGCTAATATTTCTAATCATATGATGTAGCAATTTTTTTAGAATACATATACTGATGTTGATAATTCTTGTTTTAGGAAATCGATTCATCAATTAGACAAAAGAAGTTTGGTCAAAAGAAGAAATTCGGCAATACGCACGAAATGGAATGTTAAGAAATGTCTGGACGAATCACAAACTTCCTATTCAAAGGATTCTCATATTAAAAGCATCAGTTTTCGGTACGAACGTAAAACAGCGATAAAAATGTTGAGGTCATCAAGCACACTGAAAACGAAAAGAAATCGTGTAAAAGAAGATACTGAAAACGATAATAAATCGCAATCAGCAAGTAATGAAAAACGTACTAATCAAGAAGTTCTTTACAAGAAACGGAACGATGGTAATTACACGTGTGACATTTGTCAAACAATATTTGAGCAAAAGAGCAAGATATTACGACATATAATGAGTAAGCATAGCTTTCATCGGCCATTCAAGTGCAATGGCTGTAATAAATCTTTCAAATACAAATGTGATTTGAAGGCACATAAATTGATTCATCAGGATTTGGATATCAGTTTGCTTCACTGCTGTGACAAGTGTGACTATCGTACGAAAACGAAAAATAATTTAAAATCTCATTACATTAGAAGACATACCGATGATTACAAATTCGCATGTGAACACTGTGGCAAACGCTTCAAAATGGAATGGGATTTGAAGTTTCATATTGGTACTCATAGTAATTCACGACATATGTGTGATATTTGTGGAAAGTTCTACACTAGTGATTACTCGCTCTATAAACACAGAAAGGTTGCTCATTTGAATGAATACAATTTTCAATGCGATGTGTGCAACAAAAGGCTTTTAACTCAGGAAAATCTTGACAATCATATGCGTCAACACGATAGAACGTACGAGTGTAAAGAATGTGGCAAGATCTTCGTAACAAAAAGATATTTGGCTACACACACGACCACTCATACGGGTGTTAAACCTTACGTTTGTCAAATTTGTAAGAAGAACTTTCGTACATCTCACATGAGAAACACGCATCTATTAACACATTCGGCGGACAGGCCTCATGTTTGTGATCTTTGTGGACAAGCTTTCAAAAGACGATACTACATGATTGAACATCGAAGAAAACATCCAGATTCTCATTTATCCTCACCTCCTATACCATTTTGAAAAAAATAGAAACATTTTAGAAGCCAATATTGATTCTAAATCGAACATTGTAACTTAATAATGCTTTTCATTAATATTTCTTTTATCAATAATATTTATATTATTTAATAAATCAACATAGAAATTAGTTAATGGGCTTATATGATGTATTTTATAATATAAATATTACAATTGTACATAGATATATATTTAAATCATAATACTTGTCTTATCTTAAATATCTCTACGTATGTATTTATATTTATGTGTGTAATGATATAAATTAAATATATATATTTTATACATGTATGATTTCTCTTAAGAATTAGTGATCGATTCTGAAAACTGAGTATAACAAACAGAAATTACTTATAATTTTTTTTTGTTAAACGATCTCATCGACAATTATTTTGCACAATTGGCTCTTATAGTCGCGGAGTAAGTAATGTCTCAATATGTAATCAACATCATATAATTTCACAAGATAATAATCATTGTTTTGTCATTCTGTTTTAGAGACCAAAATTTTATAATGGAGAATCCAGAAATGGATAAACTTGGACAACCAGCTGAAGAAAAGGATTCTCTTATATTACTACAACATGATTGCCACAGCATCAAATTGCAATATTCATCTATATCAAGAACAGTGGAGAATCAAATAAACACAATGTCATCATTGTTATCTGTCAAGAAAGAAACGGGGGAACATTGCATTAGTGCTCAAGGAAATGCAATTATAAAGTACCATAATTGTGATCGTTGTGGAATGAAGTTTCCTTTGAAAACGATGTTGAATAGACACAGATTGTCCCACAATGTCAAACGTTCTATTCCAGGGATCAAATGCTCAAGAAAAAAATATGGATACTCTAAAAACTTGGATTTACTGAAGTACAGTAAATCTGTATTTGGACAAGTTGAAAAACGCGACTACACTTGCAATCTCTGTAATTTTGCATGTGGAAAAAGTATCAGTTTAACCGTACATTTGAAAAGAAAACACGGAATAAATGAAGTTAAACCTGTTTCGAAAAGTCGCAAATATTCTTCTAACGAAGGTAATTCAAGCAAACGAAGATCTACAAGAAATAAAAAAGTTTATCACTTCTGCGACATTTGTGATTTTGAGTGTAAGCAGGGTGACATTCTAGCTGCACATGTGGCACAATGTCATCGAAAATCAGAGAAGAGAATAAAAAATTTATCAAGCAGGTCAACCAAGTGGAATTGTGGAGTTACAAAAGCTGAGGAAGAAAAGTACGATAAAGAAGTACAACAAAATTCCCCGACTTTTTCTTGTTCATGTTGTACCTTCCGTTGTAAAAAGAGATCAACTATGACGAGTCACGTTGCCAAGAAGCACAACAACAAAACTAATCTAGAAGAATGCTGTGATCTTTGTGACTTCAAATGTGCTAAGAAGAGTACACTTTACTCACACAAACGTCAACATAAAATTGAAGCCTTGAACAAAGTTTATGCTTGCAACGAGTGCGGCTTCAAGACGATTAAGAGAACGTCTTTGTATTCTCACATTAAAAGAAAGCACAAAACTACAAGATCTTGTACTGGTAATGACCAACCAGAGTTATTTTATTGCAGCCAGTGCGATTACAAAAATAAGAACAAATACGAACTGAAGGTTCATGTAGCTAGAAAGCATACTGACGATTTTAAATTCTCTTGTGAAACCTGTGGAAAGAAATTTAAAGTCAAAGGTGATCTGACGAATCATATAAGATTCAGTCATCGAGAACAACCAGTTATTTGTGACGTCTGTGGAAAAACTTGTCTAAATAGCAATTCTCTTTATGTGCATCAAAAGTTTGCTCATTACAAAGCTAAGTACGAATGTCAAGTATGCAAGAGACGAATGGTGAGCCAAGAAAACTTGAATGAACATATGATCAGACAGCATGAGAGAAAGGAGAATGTTGTTTGTGAAGAATGTGGTAAAACATTTTCTAGAAACAGCAGATTAAAAGTTCACATGAGAATTCATACAGGAGATAAGCCTTATACTTGTACCATCTGCAGCAAAGCCTTTGCACGTAGAACTGCATTGAAGCAACATCTTCTCATACACACTGGTATGAGACCATATGTGTGTGACATTTGTGGAAAGGCTTTTACTCAGAAACCTGGATTGATCAGTCATCGGAAATCTCATCCTGGATCTCATCCACCTTTACCAAGAGTTCTCATCGATCATATATTGAATGACGTTATGAACAATTAAGACTGCTTGATTTTCCACTGATTACGTGTTTCCAAATTACTACTTTTCTAGTGCTTTTTCAATATAGCCATATGGCACAACCTGTGCTTTTTACAATATCTTGTTATTAGCTCATTTTAAAAGACGTAGATAAGAAAAGTGTCGAAAGGAATACGTTAATGTTATTATTCTTTAATTATTAATAATATTTAGATAGACATACGTGTATAGATATCTCTCTTTTTACTTAAAGTGCAATGTTTAAATACTGTTTACAGGGTTTTTTGGGTTTTGACTATTATCCATTTTAATAGTTTACTTGTAATCTTTCACGGATTTTCTATAGTAACATATTCACATCTGTTTTTCAGTGTTTCTGAATTATCGATGTTCTTAACATTTAAAAAAAGAAATCATATTTTACATTTATTATATCTATATTTACATTCATGAACTAGTATATGATTAATTAAATATAATATATCATTCGCAAAGTGATAAAAAGTTAACTGAAAAAAAATAATTATTTGATATATATACATATATGCAGTAAAATTAGCGTCTTTCACTGATTAGAACACTGGTTTTTGATATACAAATATTTTTCTGGGTGTATATTTATGCATGTACGGATATATCAATGGAAATTAAAATTTCTTCAAATTATTTCAGATGCGAACAATTAGTTTAATAATTACTAATGAACACCTTCACCCTGGTAACTTTAATTTCATCGTTATTATTACCAATTTATTATTATATAAATGACTTAAATAGAAAAATTATAAACTTTGAATATTTCAAAGGCAGAAAGATCCCATTATATAGTCTTAAATATTTTTATGATAAACTAAAATAAAGGAATATTAATACATTATTAAAATCTTTGTTTTATCTATTCGATACTAGTCTGATTTTTCTCTATAATTTTCAGGATTCTAAACGGAGATGGACGTTTTGTGTATGGCAAAGAATCGATTCAAATGCAGCCATGGCAAGTCGTCGATTTGGAAGGCTGTCTTTACTACGCATTTGTTCCAGCTAAACAAGAAAAGAAGTTAACTGAAAGAAACAAAATTAATTCAGAAACTCGGGGGATTAAAAAAGAAATTTTCGAGGAATCACTACGAATTTCAAATGAAAAGGATCTCTCGTATGAAAAACATGATACGTTTTACTCTATGAAAATAAAGAAAGAAGAATCTTTGATGGATGAACAAGCAATTACAAACGATCAAGAAACATACGATGAAGATAGCAAAATGTATGCTTGTGAAGAATGCAACATTTGTTTTCCAGTAATCCAAATGTTGAAACGTCATAAAAATGCCGTACATGAACAAGCCCAGCGATACAAGTGCAAAGTCTGTTTCAAAATTTGTCGTAGTTTGATAGCTTTCAAGATGCATGTAGCCTTAGAACATAAACCTGAGCAAGAAGAGAACATCGATGACGTGGAGAGCCTAACGTATATGTGTAATTATTGTAATTACGAGAGTACAAATAAATCTACTCTCTATTCTCATATTAGTAGAAAACACTCAACTCGTCGAACTGGTAGAAGAAAAACTAATCGTGGAATTCTCTTGGAACAGGAAGAGTATGCTTGTGATGTATGTGAATTCAAATGTCAGACTCGAAGACGTTTAAAGGAACATCTTGAACGTAAGCATGCATCAGAATACAAGTATGATTGTGAATTTTGTGGTAAGAAGTTCAAAGTTAAAGGAGATATGAGATTACATGTTCGTTTCAAGCATAAAGAAGGCCCAATAGTGTGTGACGTTTGCGGTAAAACTTGTTCCAACAGTAACTCCTTGTACGTCCATCAAAAGTGGGCTCACTTCAAGCCCAAATATGAATGTGCGATTTGTAAGAGAAGAATGGTGACACAAGAAAATCTTGATCAGCATATACTTCTTCAGCACGAACGACGTGAAAGTTTCGTTTGTGAAGAATGCGGAAAATCCTTTTCTGAAAATCATCGATTGAAACAACATATGATGACTCATACAGGAGATAGACCTTATGATTGTCACATTTGTGGCAAAGCGTTTGCTCGTCGTACTGCTTACAGACAACACCTTCTTATACACACAGGAAAACGTCCATATATCTGTGATATTTGTGGTAAGGCCTTCACACAGAAACCTGGACTGATTTGTCATCGGAAGTCTCATCCTGGAATTCATCCACCCTTACCGGTTGTACACATTAAACACATACTTAGCGATTTTATGAAAAAGGATTGATAATAATTTATAAGATAAAATACAGTCCATCGTACTTAGTTTCTAAAACAATGAACTATTTAATATTTAATATAGTTCTCGAAGATTGCAATGTTTAAGGCAGATGTAAAGCAATATGAGATTTAACTATACTAAAGGATTTTTATTTAGGGTGAAAAAAAATTAGTTTTATATTTGATATATATTCATATTTCAAGTATTTAAAATTACTGTTTTTCTTCAGTTATATAAGTCTTTCTCATATTTTGTATTTTGAGAAAAGCTAAGTTATATGATCATAAAAAGCAAGGATTTGGCATTATTATTATTTGTAAATTTAATGAGCTATAATATATATTAATTGATTGATTGTAATTTCTATGGTAACAAGAAATATTATTATATTAAATTTATAACATATTTAATTTTAGTAATTATACAAATTAGTATGAAAATTAATTCAAGACGTTTTTAATAAAGTATGATTTTAAAAAGATATAAAATATGCGGTTTTTTATACAACAAATAAGTTCTTAAAATTTATTTTTATGGTAAGTAAAATATATTTTTATGTATATATAAACAGTTTTTTTTATTAAAACTTTACAACAAAACTGATACTAATTAGTTTTAAGAATGTTACAGCTTATTTTCTTTGGCTTTAGAAGTGGTTTTTGGGAAATGTAAGTAATTTTTTAATGTTATATATTATTTTAACAACAGATATATATTAGACAAATTTTGTTTCAGAGTGACTGACAAAATTATGAATGACTTCAACGAAAATAATCATTCAAGAATCTTACAAATGATGAGAAAAAGATGCAAATGTGAAAAATGAAGCATCATTATTATTATTATCACGTGTACAATAATATATTTACTTGCTATTATTTATCATATTTTATTTGTTTATTACCGTAAATAGAAAACAAAGTAAGAAAAAAATAAAAGAATGAATACCTTAATATAATACCTAATATTTTTTCAAAAAACAATCAAGCAGCCCTTAATTCAGGGAATGAGATCATTTCTATTATGATCTTCGTTAATTATTACTATGAAAGTAAGTAATTATAGATCGGAGATTGCTATTAGAATAAAATCATCATAAATTTGTTGTACTCTCTCTTCTGTTTTAGAGATACATCAAAGCAAATAAATAATAATCACTTGAAAAACACAAAAATACTTCAAAATAGTATTTAAAAAAGAACTGATCATTTTAAACATATTAAATTAAACAAAAAAAGACAAGAAATCAGAGCAAATATCTTATTATAATTACATAAGAGAGTTGGGAAACGAATATTCTTTATGAAAACATAGACTGACATTAAAGAATAATTAGTACAATTTTCTTCAACGAAGGACATTTCAGATTTTGCTGGAAATCAAGAAGCATTGACTTATGTGATATGTGACTTCAGATGCAACAAAAGATCGACCATGATCGCTTATCTGGCGGAGAATTATAATGGAGATGGTATAACGGGCGAAGGTGAAAGTTGCTAGAAGAAACGTAAATTTGTTTGTATCGTTTGTGATTTGGTATGGGCAAGAAAAGAAATGCTATGGTCACTCTTTGTATGAAACCATACTTAACATTATGTTACTTCTGCAAATACTGTAGCAAAAAATTTAAAATCAAAAGTGATCTTATGACACATACAAGACTAAATTTATCGAGAGTTACCAGTGATATGTGACGTTTGTGGGAAAGTTTGTAAAAACAGTAGTTCGTATATTCATCGGAAACATGTTCATTATAGGGCAAAGTTTGAATATCCAATGTGTCATAGGCGATTGGTCACCAAGGAAAACCTGGACTAACATGTTTTGATTCAACACGAGAGAGAAGAAAAATCGGTTTGTGAAGAATGTAGAAAAACTTTTTTTGAAAATTATAATCTTCGTGAGCAAAGCTTCTACTACACATAGTAGTTTCAACCAACATCTTCTCCTACATACCAACGAACGAATTTTACACCTGTGATGTTTATAGCAAGTCGTTCGCTCAACAAAATCTTATATGTCACAGGAAAATTTATTCAGGAACTTTACTACCACTACCTATTATACAAATCGATCACATCTTAAAAGAATTCATAAAGAAACAAAATCGATCGAAATATTCTTGTCTTGTATTTCTTGGATTCTCCTAATTAATAATATTTTTCTATTTTGTCTACGAATTTATTCATTATCATATTTATATATTATACTTAATTATCATATTTTTATATACTTTAATCGTAATTGCCTTTGTAGTTAGTAACACTTGTAATAGTTTGAAAATCTATTCTTCGAAAGAATGCGATTTACAAACATAAAAAGACATTACTAAGTTTAATTCTTAGGGAAGTTATTTTTTGGACAAGTTTAATTTAGATGAACAATACATTTATCCGTTGAACGTTTCGTCTCTATTTGAGACTTCCTCAGCAACTAAAATT
>NW_014569564.1:837556-849055 GCF_001313835.1 Polistes canadensis | reverse complement strand
TGTAATAAAAATGATGTTATATTGACTTATGAACATAACTATCAAGGTAAAATAACGCTATTAATTGTAAGTTTTTTTTTGGTATTTGTATAAGAAATAATATGTCATAATAAAAAATTTTAGTTGCTGAGGAAGTCTCAAATAGAGACGAAACGTTCAACGGATAAATGTATTGTTCATCTAATTTAAACCTGTCCAAAAAATAACTTCCCTAAGAATTAAACTTAGTAATAATATTAAAAAAATTTTGGATAAGAAAAAAATCTTTATTATATTAACATAAAAAGACATGTTCAAGGAAACGTTTTAATTATTTTTGATATTTTTTTTATCATTAATAAAAATTCATGCGTTATCACGTCGTATAAAGTCTCTTCTGCATAAAAATCAAAAACTTATTGAAAAAACTCATGAAGCCGAATTTGGTAATATGAGTTTTTTTTCGCATTATGATTCTTTTTCATAAGAATATACCAATTCTTGCACAAAAACTAGGCGATAACATGTCGACAATGTATTCTTCGATATAGAATTTACTCACGTAACTTTAGTTAGAAACGTACACCCGTATAAATTAAAAAAAAACAAACAAACAAAAAGAGAAATCTGACAATCCCTAGTATTAACGTAATTAGATACAAAACAAAAGAAACTACTGTCGTTAAATCATACATTCGACATCAAAAAATCTGACCATAACTTTTATCGTATACGCTTTTATAACACGTTTAATCCATCGATGTTTCAGATATGATCACGAGGCTACTTACGACTCTCGCGGTATTTTCTTCTACGATAAAGAATCAGTGGTAATGAGGAAATGGCAGATTTTAGAGTTCGATGGAAAGCCGTATTATGCATTTGTACCAGAGGATGACATACCTTTACCAGACGATAATATTCCTGAAGACTTGGAGGAGATCACAAAGAATGGCGAAGAATTTTTGAAAGAAGGGGACGAAATGGAAGATGAATTAGAAGAAGGTGAAGAATATAATAAAGAATCAAAAGATGAATGCTTTTATGCAGAAGAAAGTTTACAATATGATTCAATAGATGAGAACCTTTATGAAGAAGGAAATATTTTTAATAGGAATTACGAGCAAAAGGAAGAAGAAGAGGATGTAAAACCGATTATACTTAATGGTAGTAACAAAATAGATAGTAAAAACACGGTAGGAGATTTATATCAGTTGAAACTTCAAGGTAGCACAGTAACTCTCGAAAAGCTTTTCTCTACAGATGCCAACGTAAAATCTGAACATATTTTTCAAACTGAGGAAACTTATAACAAAGATGCTGAAGATGAAGGAGAAGTAGAATATCTCGAAAGTGAAATCTTAGAATCTACGGATGATCCTGTATCTCCAACGAAAAGTAAAAAAAAAGTTTCGAACACTGCATTAAAATGTAAACTCTGTTCGGAGATGTTTAACTCAGCTATATCTTTTCGAAAGCATGTTGCGTGGACTCACAAAAAAAAAGTGTGTATAAAAGAGGACGGTGCTTACATATGCGCTGTGTGTGATTATAGAACATTAAAGAAAAGCTTGTTCGCAGCACATCTTGAAAGAAAACACGAAACTTGGTCTAGGAAACGACAGAACAATGTATTATTTCCTTGTGCTGCTTGCGGATTCGAATGTAGGTCCAAACACTCATTACAGTCACATTTTATAAGAAAACATACAGATCGATATGAACATCAATGCAAATTTTGTCCCAAAAAGTTTAAAGTTAAGGGTGATCTCACGAATCACGTAAGATTCCATCATAAAGAAAAACCATTAAATTGTAACGTTTGCGGAAAGCTCTGTCAAAACAGTGGTTCTCTTTATGTTCATCAGAAATGGGCTCATTATAAACCGAAATACGAATGTCATATTTGTAAAAGACGAATGGTGACTCAGGAAAATCTTGACCAGCATCTTTTAATGCAACATGAAAAGAGAGAAAAAATCGTATGCGCGGAATGTGGTAAAACCTTCACAAAAAAAGATTCTTTTAAGAGACATATGGCTGTCCATACTGGATGCAAACCGCATTCTTGTCTAATTTGTAAAAAGCCTTTTGCAAGAAGATCACAACTAAGACAGCACTTGCTAATACACACAGGAAAGCGACCATTTGTTTGTGACATTTGTGGAAAAGCTTTTACTCAAAAACCAGGTCTAATTTGTCACAGAAAGACACATCCTGGTCCTCATCCACCATTACCTGTGATGCCAATCGCTGACATCGTTAAGGAATTTACTGAGGAATATGTTCAAGAAATCAATGCTCGTGAAAATGATGAGAGATTTGTTGAGGAAACATAAAGTGTCTTCGTTCTATCAATTAGGATCATTTAATTATAATTCATATTAATTCGGGTTTGTCAAGCGAAGGTTTTTTTTTTTTTAAGATAATTAAACATAGTATCTGCGAAAAATATAAAAATCCATAGAACAATTTCTTTTGAATCAAATTCGTTTAAAAAGATAACTTTTTGTTCTTTTTATATATGCTTATATCATATATAAATATATGAATGTTTTATCCCATTTTTAAATTTTCATGTAATTTTGCTCTCGCGATCCTTTTCTGACTACAAAATATATAAGGAAAAAAATGTATGATTCTTTGGCTTTCATGGGCTGATTTATAGTCCCTCAATACCCTTTGATTGTCAGGTTACATTCATTCACACCTTACATTCCCTTTTCGCCTTCATGCTTATTAGTATGTATCTCTAATATGTAATATCGTATTATTAATAAAGACAACAATTATAATTTTCTTCTTTATAAAACAATTTTTATAGAAGCATCAATCTCTAATCTGCTCGTTGCTGTTTTCGCGTGGGTACTGATAAATTAGTCCGGAACAGCCAAAGGGTTTATAATTTCTAAATTAAAAGAAAATTGATTAAATCTTAAAACTTGGTTACAATTAAAATAAAAATAAAGAATAACGTTTTATTATTATATGATTAATTAACATATTTGACGATAAGTGTATAAATTTATTTTTATTAATTGTGAATTTTTTTTTAATTGTGAAAATTTAGCCTATAACATTAATCTTATAGTTCCAATAGATTTTATACTAAAATAGTAAAACGAGGAGCTGTATTTAATAATTTTGAAATTATTATTGTAAGTTTAGCGAACATTGCGTAACGACAGCATCGCTTAACCGAATCTTGGGTTTTTTGTTACCATAAAATAATAATAATAATAATAATAATAATAATAATAATAATAATAATAATAAGAATAAGAATAAGAATAATAAGAAGAAGAATAATAATAAGAAGAAGAACAGTAATAATAATAAATGTCTTCTCCTGTTAATATAGTTACGTTTTACCAGAGTATAATTACGTAAAAAGTAGAGCATTGTTCATTAGTATGAACGAATTGAGTTAAATTTTTTTTTTATTAGGGATCGCGATGACAAAGATGTTTTATGTTAATGCGACACACGAATAAATTTTTAATACAGAAAAAGAATGTAAAGAAGAAGAAGAAAGATAAAACTACTTTATTCTATTAAAAAATATATATATTATTTTGGTGCCACGATAGCGATAAGACCACAATTTTCCAAATCATCGAATAATTGCAAATGATGGAATAATTAACGATGGTATAAATTTACCTTTAACACTCGTTTGAATGTGTATTTGAAACATGTAGACAAATTAAAGATGTTAAATTTCTAAATGTAATAATAATATATATAGCGAATCCCAAACCTATAAAAAATCATCTTTTCCAGATAAAAAAAAATAAAAGTAAGTAAGTAAGGGGAGGTTTTGTCTTAGCATGATGTTTTAACAAATATGATTATCACGAACTTCTTAAACAGAAAATGAGACTGTTTCGTTTGTTATAGATTTTTCGTCTATCGTAAGAAAGCAAAAGATACGAAATTATTTCTTAGGATAATTGAAACTTACAATAATGAAGTACTTCGCTTGTATGTTTTAGAGTATCCGATCCATTGAGTGTGGACATTAAATCCGCTCATCAGTCTTCATTGAAACTTGAATACGACGAACACAACGAAACAAGATCCTTGAAACAAGCTGATAACGAGGATATCTCTCAAAAAGAAATATCTGTTCTCATTGTAGATCGCTTCAAAGATGAGAGTACATTAAATATCAAAGGAAATTCGAAAAGGAAAGTAGATAAAAACGTGGAATGTGATCATTGTCAACGAAGATTCAGAAAAAAAAGTAATCTGATAGAACACTTAAAACAACACAAACATAAATGTACCGATTGTTCGAAGACATTTAGTCTTCGACGTTATTTAATCTCTCACATTGAGAAAATTCATCATCGTCAGATCTACGAGTGTAGCGTTTGCGAGTATAAAAGTAATAACAAAGGTACCCTGAAGAATCATTATATTTGTCTGCACACCAACAGTTATGATTATTCCTGTGATACCTGTGGCAAATTATTCAAGATCAAAAAGGCTTTGAATCATCATGTTAAACAGAATCACAGTGGCGCACCGCCCATTGTATGCGATGTTTGTGGACACTTCAGCAAGAATCTTCATGCATTGAAGGCTCACATGAAGTATAGACATTATAAACCTGAGTTCGTGTGTCGTATTTGTAGACGCGGTATGACCACTCGTGAAAATCTTGAACAACACTTAGCTTGGCACGAGAACAGAGAAAAGGTTCTCTGTCCTACATGTGGGAAAAGATTTCGAGGTCGTGATCTTGATTCTCACATGCGAATACACACTGGTGTTAAACCTTTTCCCTGTCCAGTTTGTGGTAAATCTTTTAGAAGACAAACTGCTCAAGAACAACACGTTCTTATACACACCGGAAAAAGACCTTACATTTGTGATATTTGTGGACAGGCTTTTGCACAAAAACCTGGCCTAATTTGTCATAGAAAAAGACATCCTGGTCCTTTACCACCTCTACCTGTAGTGTCTGTGAAAAGTATAGTTACTGAATTCACTAGAGAATATTCAACGAAAAATACGATAAAGATAGAATGAACTTCGTCGTTGAGCTTTGATTGTGTGTGACTGATTTGGATTTCGATCAATTAGTGCTACTTTTATTTTTTTTTTACACTGAAAAAAATTAAATTCTTTTAGAGTATATGTCATAAAAATTGTTTAGGATAATCGTTTTTTCCAAAATTAATTATAATATTAGTTTCATTGGTATTTTAAATTAATGCAGATAACAATATGTCTATTTTGTTACTACAACAACAAAAATAAAAATTTATTTCACAAACGTCTAATAAGTAAGTTAATTTATTTCATATTTTTGTAAATAATACACCGAGTGATACGATTGTGACTAAATCACAATATACATATACTATTAATTTCAAAAATATTATTTTTTATAATAATCTTATAATGAACTATTTTCTAGTTCTTAGTAACTCTATATTTAAAGGGGGTAAATAATTAAAAAGATACGATTTATACCATTTCCTCATCCATATTTGATCGGTAGGTACATATGTATATGTATATGTACTCATATATCAAATCCATTATTATCCTAATTACTAGATAATCAAATAATATTAAACGATGATTATGTCATATGTATATTATATGTCTCTTGTTTCAGGCAACAGAAGAAGAAATCGCAAGATATGCATGAGTGTATCAAGTGCCGTGCTCGTTTCCGTCACATGATGAAATTAGTCGAACATTTGAAAAATCTTCATAGTATTGAACGTGCATTCCATTGCGACGAATGTGGAAAAGCTTTTCGTAGTCCAATGAACATAACACGTCACAAACTGATCCATACTGGTCAAAAAAAATTTACTTGCGATATTTGCGATTACGCTTCTAATCAAAAATCAAACTTGGAGTCTCATCTTCGTAGGCATAGAAAGGATTACGTTTACAAGTGTGAAAAGTGTAACAAAGGATTCTTCGATCGGGCAGAATATGAAGAACATTTTAATGTACATGTAAAAGATAAATTTTATCAATGTGAATACTGTAAAAAATTGTATTTATATAAGAAAAACTTGACTAGGCATTTGAAAACTCAACATGTGAATTTATCGTCTAATACAAATGTTCTAAGTCCAACAACGAACAAACTCATTGGCAAAATCTACTTGTCCGATGAAAAGTTGTTAAAAAACAAATCTTCTAAAGTAATCACTAGGAAATATCTTTGTGATTTGTGTGGTAAAGCGTTATCCTCGCATAATAGACTGGCGATTCATAGACGTGTACATACAGGTGAAAAAATAGCCAATTGTGAAATGTGTGCTAAGAAATTTACTAGTAAAGAGAATTTAAAAATTCATTTGCGAATTCACACTGGAGAAAAACCACACATTTGCTCCGAATGTGGTAGACGTTTTACACAAAGAACATCTTTGGTTATGCATCTTCGTTATCATTCGGGAGATAGACCATTTAAATGTCCTGATTGTGATAAGAGTTTCATTTCCAGTACGTTTCTTAAGAACCATCGTAAAGTACATAACAAGGGCTCTATCAACATTGACAAAGTACTTGTAAGGGACGACAATAGTTTAGAATTAGATCCATTGATTTAAAAAAAAGATCTGGTATTATCTAAATAAAAGCAATTTACATGCATGTATTTTTCATTTATATCAGTGTTAAATATTTCCTTCGTTTGAACGGCTTGCTCAAATTAAATAGATATGTTCTTCTCTATAATCGATCTACCTCCTTGATAAATGGAATGATGTCTAGTGCACTGGCTAATAAAATATCTCTACGTATCGATCGAAAGGATTCAATTAACTCTGCGATTACAATTCAAATATTGTAAGTTTTATTTTTTCATTTTCAAGTACAAGCTACAATACTATCAGATAATGTATAATAATGAATGTTCAAAAGATGATACAATCAAAATTTAATAATTTCATTGTCATATCGCATTTTTACAGATACGAGATGAACGAGAAAGTCTGTGATCTATGCGAACAAAAATTCCTCTTCGTAACAAGATTGGTTGCTCATCTAAGAATTATTCATGGGATTCATCGACCATTTAAATGTATGATCTGTGAAAAAAACTACCCTCAACAATTTATGCTAAATGCTCATGTAAAAAAATGTCACACACCAAAAACTGTACTGTGTACGCAATGTACCTTTATGGGCGTTGATACGAGTGACGTAGAGAGACATAAAAAGCGTCATCATCGAGAAGAAAAGTTTACTTGTGAGATATGTAGTGAGATATTTACTGAGAAAGATGCACTCATCGCTCATACGACTATGCATAATTTTATGAAGCACCATCAGTGTAATGCATGTGGTGAAACATTTAATGATGTTTTAAGGTATCCAATTTATTTCTTTAATAATTATCAATCATATACATATTTTTTTATTTTTGTAAAAAATGCTAACATTATATATCTTCTAATTCTAACTTGTGAAAGTTTCTTTTAAATTTAAGAAAAAATTTATAGCAAGTTTACTGTTATCGTTCTCTCTCTCTCTTCCAGCTTGAAAGAACATAATCGTTTGCATCATTACGATCCCAATAGTGTAATGATAGACAACAAGCACGTGCAATCGGATCGTCAAAGTTCGGATCACAAATGTGAAATTTGTGGAAAAATGTACAAATACAAATCCATTTTAAAACAGCACAAAGTGAAGGCCCACGGTAACTCGTTGAACTACGAAAAACGTCGATATCTTTGTGCTTTGTGTGGCAAGGAACTAAAAACAGCAAAAGGTCTGGAGATTCATAACAGATCACATACAGGTGAAAAACCATATACGTGCGAAATTTGCGGCAAGTGTTTTGCTTGCGAAACTATTTTAAGGACTCATAATGTCACCCACACGGGTGAAAGAAAATATTCATGTGATCAATGTGGTAAAGCATTCACGCAAAGATCCACACTTGTTGTTCACAAAAGATATCATTCAGGTGAAAGACCCTATGTGTGTTCTCAGTGTGGTAAGGGTTTCGTCACTAGAACGGTTTTGAATACTCACATGAAATCGTGTCGATGAAGAATTATACTTTTGTGATTTAAAAAAATCTGATCTTTCTACTCACACTTCCATGCATATGGATTTTGACAACTACATTTACACTTGCCAAATAAATTTGTATACAATACATGAAAATTCTTCCCAGGTGAAATTGAACGATTGAACGTATTAATGATTACATGTGACGAAGTAAGGTTGTTTAGGATTAATTAATTTATTATAATGTATGACTCTAAAATAATATATATTGACGCGTGAACTAGGTGATCGAGTTGCTGAGGAAGTCCCCAGTAAGGGACGAAACGTTCAACAAGATCAAATAAATTTGTTCATCAAAATTTATTAACTGTCTTCAATTTTCCCTTTGAAACTCATATATATTAATATACTGTTGGGACAAGAATATTGATTATTAATTTAGTATTAATTAAGTTTTTTATATATTATGTGTACAATGGTATTTAAACGTTCAAAAAAAATATATATATATATTGATTTGTAATAATTAAACTAATTAAAGTATTAATTATATTAGAAAGTAAAACAAATATACCAGAAGGTAAGCAAGGTGCAATTTTTTCAAATTTTCGTACAAAAATTCAACGAAACAAATAAGAATTATATAAGTTTGATATTAAATATAAAAATGATCTTTGTAAATTATATTAAACTTGTTTCCGTGCAACCCTCTGTACTATTAAAATAAAATAAGTAACGTAAAAAATAGAATATATGCATAATATATATAAACAAACATTTAGAAAAATAGTAAATTAAAAAAGTACCTAAACTTTGAAATAGCATTTGGCTGTATTTTATTTTCTGATGTTAGAAATTTAGAGAGACGTGGATTAATAGATCGGGGATCGTTACAGAGACATCACATAATTTGTGATCAATAATACATAAAAAAAGAAGCTGTATCTTCTATACGAAAGTCGACTTCTTGCTCAAGCATCTTATGAACATATTGATAGTTTACATCGTCCAATATGGCACGATTCTTGACATTTATAATACGTGGCTTTATGTGAATCGTACGAAAGTCTGTAACAAAAAACGTCTTAATTTATAATTTCACTTAAATTAATAGCTAATGTTAAGCTCACAGGTTTTGCGTTCTGCTTGTAATTGACAAATATCACGCAAAGTATCAAGACTTCTCATAATTCCATCGTATTGCAGTTTAGTTAAATTTTTACATTGAATGAGCATAGAAATGAGTAAATCATCAATTAACTCTCGATTGTTTTTAAGTTGTAACATTACTTCAGCTGAAAATGAAAATTACCTTTTTATTCTTTACAAATTTGTTTAATGAATTATTTTCCTAATGAGATACCTAGTGTGTTTGTGTAATGGGAAATTAACAGCCCAACAGTGCCTCGAAAATTACGAGATCTACTTTGGTCCCAAACATATCCACTGAATAATTGAAACTTGGCAAGTGGAACACTAGGGAGCAACAAGTAACACATGTCCTCATAATGTGAAATATTTACTGAAAATAAATTTTAAAAAGCTAATTATCATATATATATACATACATAAATATTAAATAATAAATGCATATTATTGGAGAATAAAAGTTAACAAATAAATATATGTAAAAACGTTTATGCTATTGTATAATAAAATATATCTACTTATGGTATAAGTAACTGTTAATTTTGGACAGGAACGTGCTAGATTATTCCAAGAACTATCAGTAACAGTATGCTGTCGAGAATCAGAATCACGGATGGATATATGCAAAATTTTAAGAACTTTTGGAGCACCATTAGCCAAAGCATTTAAAGTATGATCCGAAATCGCTGGATAATCTAGTTTCAATATAGTTAATGCATGAAAACGACCCAATAGGCGTAAATATCTAAAATAGAAAAGTAAAACGTATTAATTCTACGTAAAAGAATACAAGTAGTAAATTTTATAGATGTATATTTCAAACCTAGGATTGCTATGAGGAGTTTGCCATTGTCTGAATGCACCACGAAGATCCAAAGATGCTAATCTTTCACTGCTTCCTCTTGCAACAGTTCCTAACAGACGCAGAACATCGCTTACTCCAAAATTAGCATTGAGTAAACTCAAAGTTTCAAGATTATACTGACAACTGAAGAAAGTATCAGATATTTGTTCTTTTAACTTTAATAAATTTAGAAAAAAAACTATATATATATAGAAATTCTATTAAATTACCCGAGAAAATTTGCAAGAGCGTACAATAGTTTGCCTCTATCTCCCCATTTATAACTGAAAACCCAATTAGTTAGTATAAGTTCTTTTAATTGTACATTCTTAGCTCGTACGACTGCAAGAAAATCTGCGCCTGCTTCTGCCTGAATATGATGAGCAGTTCGTGTTTCTTGTGGTAAAGTATATGATCTTGACCAAGCGAGTTCTAAAGTTCTCATATATTGTCCATATTTTGCCTTCAAAATTAAAATAAATTTTTCCCTAATTATTTTGAATTTGCCGTTTTTGAACGATATTATTGATGGTAGATAAAAAAGAAATCGTCGATAAAGATAAATATTTATAATGAAAAGCACTACATATATATAAATTTATATGGAAATATCTAATAAATGTTTATAATGAATAAGTATATAAAATAATGAAAATTACAGAATCGTCGTACGTACAGCCAATTCTCCCGTCAAAGGGAAATTTCCTCTAAGATCACGATCAATTAGGACTGTGACAGAACGCCATAAAACAGGTGAGGAAAGCGCTGAATTCCATGATCGACAAATTTGAGATACACTGGCACGATCTCCACGATCGAGATGACTAAATATTTGTATTAATATCAGCTCCGGCAGCTGATCCCACATCTCCCAGATTCAGCTTGGCCCGTCTTCATCTCTTATAAACTAAAACATCTACTACCATAACAACTTTGTATTTTCTTGTCAGATTTTATGGCCTTCGCGATCCTTTCCTACTTTTTTTATGAACATAAGACAGACGATAAATACGAATTAATAATTCGTGATATATGTCAAATTGAACCATTAGTAATCATGAATACTATTACAAATTCAAATTTTTAATTACGAGAGAAACAAAAAATATCAAATAAACAAATATGATTAGGTATAACATTAATTAATATAATTTTCGCTAAACAGTCATAAAAAATAGGAGGATTCGATCCGGCGACATCAGGGACATGAGACCACGCCGCTAGTCGTTCCGCTATCCAAGCAATAAACGTAAGTAAATATAAGAATTTTTGTGAAATTTCTAAAATTAATTTACACCTTACCTCCAATGTAATCGTTCACGCATATGAACACAACACTTCAAATTTCCAATCTTTTATCAAAACACATTGCACCACATAAAATATCTTCACAAAACATAGAATAGTAACTTCGCGTGAATTATCATCTATGATTCCAGGGCTATCTTTTAATATAAAATTTAAATACCCCTCGCGTTCACTCGAAATTTAAAAATAAAAATTAAAAATTATCCGTGAAAATATATATA
>NW_014569564.1:820557-837428 GCF_001313835.1 Polistes canadensis | reverse complement strand
AATATTTGAAGTTATATTTTTTTTTTATAAAACTATAGGTAATTGCATTTAATTTTGTTTTGTTTGTTTGTCTACATTCAGAAATGCATATAAAAATAAAAAACATTTGTATTTAAAAGTAGTTGCTATTTAAGCCGCTTTAAAAAAATCGACTCTAAATCCAATGAAGATCACCTATAACAAAAAGGAAACTATATTAATCATCTACACTTGCAATAACAATAACAAATTATATATTGACGAGCAATATAATAATATAAGAAAATACCACTCTCGAAAAATTCTAACATGCTGTTGCATTTTTGAAAATAACTTAATAGCCTGCAGTAGTTGTCCTCTTGAGCCACAGATAATTGGAGGCCTCTTCAACATTTAGCCTCTTCTTCTTTTCTTCGTGTCCTAGACACTGCACTTGGACATTCCCTACGTGCGAGCAAGATAAAAATCTCTGATAAAACATTCATCATTCAAAAAGTGCACTATCAGAATATTGCATATTACATCGATTGATGATATAAAATTAGAAACAGCAATTATTAAAAAATTAATTTATATTTCCTGTTCGTTTACCTAGCTCGTTGGACTATCAATGAACTTAGAAGTCATTGACCGTGCACATATACACGAGCACATTTAATCGAATGTCCAAGCAGATAATAATTTCCATCGAAGACCTAATAACACTTTGCACTTTTAATGTCAAGTAATAAAATCGAATCGCGAAATAAATAATGTAATAAAAGTAATGCATTTACTTGCAATATTTTCATTTCATTCATTCGTTATATTTAATTACATCAAATATTTCTAATTATAAGACAAAATCGCGATTGTGCGAAGTGCTAATCTTATAATACTTAAAACTAAGTATTAAATTCATCAAAGAATTTGCGAGACTATCTCATTCGAGATAGAATCGAAATAGAAATGAATCTTTCAAATTGTTGCAAATCCCTCTGAATCATGATACATAATAAAGATTACAGATGAGTTACAAAATAAATTTACAAAGCAAGCATAATAGAATGAAATGATATAATTATGTAACAATTCTGTATAAACCAGAAGGCGGAATTTCCACTTCGGAGTAAAAGTAAGCCTAGTGCTTTTCCTGGATCCTACCTACTTAAAATAAAAGTTTTCACATTCGCTCAGAGAAGTATGCTACCTGCCTGCCAATTACCCATATTTAAAAAGAGCAAATACACATACATACCTATCCACTCACTCCACGATTCTCTCACATATCACCATGGTGCAAAAGCCTAAACTAGAGAGCATGCCCCGGGGCACCTCCGACACCCTAGTTCAACCACGTTTTCTAAATTTATGAGAGTACGTAATCGTCTGTCAAGGCTAGTGATTATTGCATAAATGACTAAATAAAAAAATACTGGTACATACTAGTATATATCAGCATACTAGTATAATACAAATATTGTCAAATTTCCACAAATAAATGTGGGGACTTTACTATTCAAAACGATTTTATTACGAAAAAAAAATTAGAAAAATTTAATATAAACAGAAAAATACAATCATGTATATTTTCCATTCATATCACACCTAACTTTAGGTGTGCTATACTAATTGTAAGTAGAACTTGAAGTTATAAATAATGCATTAATTAAAAACTATTACGAAACGATGTACAATACACACTACCTAATACGCACATACAGGTGTAAAGTACATCGTGCAACCACTAGCACAATGACAGCCGCCAATAGGGGAAAAACTTAAAACTAAACCTATAATAACCGTTTCTCACCCATACGATTAGCACCTGGGCACACGCATAGTGATTAAAAACACATAAATACTTAACACATAAATATATTTTTATAAAAATTCACCTAAGCGGCTAAGGACTCCACAATTTATTTGATAAATAATAACTTTTAATATATATATATATATATATATATTTTAATATATATAAAGAACCTCGGACGACTCCTTTCATTAAGTTGGCTGTTCTAATAAAAGAACTGGGCTTTGAGCCACCACTTAACTGCTAGAATCTATCCGTYGCGAATRRGTTTSTCTTCTTGYTCATTTATTTATAATATCGAAGTATCGATATATTAAAATTAATCGCGATTCGATAAACTACGTATGAAGCAATGCATGTAAGACATTTATTACATGCTTTTCTGGACGAAAACGAGTAAATTAATGCTCGATTTCACCACTACTAACCACGAACAAAACACGTAATAAAAAAGAAAGTGCAATAATTAATTGCATTATTAATAAAATGAATTTAACTGATGAGACAAGAAAACCTATCCTGAACTAATATAGAATATATAATACAGTATACAATTTTCATGAGTAACTCCTAGAAAGGAATTACTCATGTGCTCGTCACTAATTTATTTAATTAATTACAACCAGTAACTCGTGCCGATTAGGACCTTTCATCCTCGACATGATTGAGCACCGGAGGGACTTTAAATTTTTTGACTCACTCCGTAAGAAGTTCTACGATGGCTCCAAAACACTCCTACTTTGCAGCAAGTATTGTAGTCTGACGATTGAAGTATTTCTCCATTTGGTGTTGAAGAAGATCCATCGAAGATCCATCGATGATCCATCGAAGAATTCATTCCACATCTTTGATAAGGTGGAAAGTCCGTCGTCATATCTGTAAAATAAAATAGAACAAAATGATAAGTTATATGTAATATGATTCAAAATCATATCAAACAAAAACGAATAAAATGTTAATAAAAATGAATACTTACAATGCATTCCAATGGGATGAAACTCAATTGCACCATGGTAATGCATCTCGCGTGAATCTAATGAAGCAGTATAAACGAAAATAAGAAACTATAGATGAGTTTCCTTTCGCGCAACCGAAATTAAATTATACGGCGAACAACACTGACTCTAATTCGCGTTTGATTTTAATTTGTTTTACGCCCGTTCACTGACTCTACAACTAATTTAAAGACTGCTTTGCACACAGTTTATTGAAACAAACAAATTTCAAACTTTATTTTAATCCCGAAACGCGTTGAATTTAAAATCTTCATTGATGCACTGACTCTAGTACGCGAACAGTCTGTGCGACTGTTTAAAGATAAAAATACAACTTTACTCGAACAAATTCTAATGCAATTACACTGCATTGGTCGCAGTTAACTTAATATATAAATTTCAAAAATAGTTTGCGAACGCGACGGAATTGAAATTAACGAACGAACGTGCTTCTAATCCGTGATTTTAATTATATTTAAACGATCAAACACTCCCGTATATTGCTTCGCGCACGATTGCAATGCACGAACACTTGTAACACTTCACAAACACTTCCAACACTGCAATATTCCCTTGATGATATGAAACAAAAATAAAAACAAAATTATGAATATCATTGTTGTAAGAAAAAATTATTATAATTGCTAAGAAAGTGTTAATAATAAAAAGTGACTTACGTTTATTCTTCAGTGATGAATGCACGATGGGTTTCCTACCCTTAGAATGACGATGAGCACACGTTTAAATCGAATAAAAGAAACTTACGAAATTTCTTTACACGAAAAAACGAAACTTTTACATACGGCGTACAACACTGACTCTACTTTTCGATTCTTTGATATTTTATTTTATCGATGCAACATACGAGTACTTCATTGCCTACGCGCTCGATTGCAATGATGTTCTGAAACAGAAAATGAAAAAACAACAATTAATATCATCGTCGAAATAAAAAGACGATTGAAAAATTACCATAGAAATGTTTGATAGAAAAATTCTACTAACTTGTAGTCTTCAGTGATGAATGCCCGATGGGTCTCCTACCCTTAGGATGACGATGAATAAAATAAAATAAAAGAAAAAAATCTGAAAAGCTGAAACATACTAAAGATTATATTATAGTACAATATTCCTTGTAAATCATTCCTGAAGGAATTTCACACACTTTAAAAAATATTCTATCATAAAGAATCAATGTTAGACATAAAAAGTTTTCTAATCAGCGCAATTGTCGAATGTTTTAATTAGATAACGTTAGAAATAAAATTATTAAATAGTTTAATATATACGCCACGTTCGCGTTAGATCTTAACTCGTTGAAGGACGGAAGGGGAATGAGATACGTTACTGCTTATCCTTCGTCCAACGTTCGGCTGTTTACGTTTTGTATTCGGCTGTCTTTCTTCTGTTTTCACCTCGAGAAATTCCTCTCTCTCTCTCTCTCTCTCTCGTTCTCACTCTTTCTATATAGCTTAAAAAAAGAATAATGCTTACCTCGATGAATATAAAGATAAAAAAGAGTAAACACAATTGTTAGACTGAGTATATGTATTCGTTCTGGACTCTCCAATGCTCTCGAATGCTAAAAAATTAAAAAAAATAAAATTACATTAGTACAATATAAAGAAAATCAAATATATGAGAGTATGTGTACGAGCTACCGATACTTATGTATATATGCCTGTATGTGCGTGTATGTGATAAAAGTCAAATTTAATACGAAATACGATCTTTAAAGACATAATTATGAAAAATAATTAATTAGAGCATCATTAGAGTTGGTAGTAATTATCGATACCATGAAAAAAAACTGGAAATTAGAAAATATTATTGTTAAGTAATATTTAAGGTAAGATTTGGCGCGAAGCCGAGATACATTTTCACGGATATCTTTCGAACTTTTTAATATTTTGTTTTGAAAACACTCACGTATATATATAAAAATCTTGCTTTTTACACATGCACAACTTCCGGAAAGTCAAATAAACAAAATTTAATAAAAGTAATTTTATAGATGATAATGAGATTCAGTTCAACGGCGAATTTCGAAGAGGAGGGTACATAAATCATATATTCCAAACTTTTAAACAACAATTAACAAGTATTTTAATATTCTAATACACTCTCTTTATATGTCAGATTGTTTAAACATATATGTACTAGTATAAGCATTACATACTTATTGACATACTTTAAATATTAATAATTTCGATGTGTTATTTTTTCGATGAAAAGTCCTCCCTCTGATTTTATTACTGCAACGGGACGTTAAACAAATGTAAAATAGTTTAAACAATTACATACAAATTGAAATAATGCTAAAATCAGAACTTTATAATTTTAATTTCTAGTTATTACAATTAATTTTTTCGTTACATACAAAAGAAACTTTCGGAAAGCCATGTAAACAACATTCAATAAAAAAAACTTTTTTATGTGACAATATATCAGAGAGTCTAACAGAAGATTTCGAAAAGGAAAGTACAAAATAAGGTACATCAATATTTTTAGATTACAATATATATTTCTATCGATTAATTAACAATTATTTTAATATTTTAATACACTTTCTTTATATTTCAGATTGTTTAAACATATAAGTACTAGTATTAGCATTACATACTTATTAACGTACTTTAAATATTAAATAATTTCGATGAAAATTTCGCCCTCCGAAATCACCACTGCACAGTAACGTTAAAACAAATGTACATTAGTTTAAATAATTACATAAAAATTAAAAGAATGTAAAATCAGAACGTTATAATCTTAAATTCTATCGAGTAGATGAATTATTCCCTTTATACACATGCGCAACGTTCGAAAAGTCATATAAACAAAATTTAATAAAAATATTTACATAGAAGACAAAGTCTCATTTCAACAATAGATTTCGAAGAGAACAGTGCATAAATCATATATTCCGAGCTTTTAAACAACAATTTACATTTTTTCCGATTATTTAACAATTATTTTATTAATCTAATACATTCTCTTTTTATTTCAGATTGTTTAAACATATATGTACTAGTATAAGCATTACATACTTATTAACGTACTTTAAATATTAAATGATTTCGATGTAATATTCTTTTCGATGAAAATTTCCTCCTCCGAAGTCACCACTGCACAGGAACGTTAAAACAAATTTACATTTATTTAAACAATTACATAAAAATTAAAAAAATGTAAAATCAGAGCGTTATAATCTTAATTTCTATTTAATACAATTAATATTCTCGTTACACACACATGCGCAACTTTCAGAAAGCCATGTAAACAATTTTCGATAAGAAAACTTTTTTATGTGACAACGTATCAGTCTAACAGAAGATTTCGAARAGGAAAGWAMAWMAWMAGSTAAATCCATGCTTTTGGATTACAATTTACATTTCCATCGATTAATTAACAATTATTTAAATACTCTAATAAACTTTCTTTATACTTCAGATTGTTTAAACATATATGTACTAGTATAAGCATTACATACTTATTAACATACTTTGACTAGAAAATAATTTTAATATATTTTTTTTTATGTGTTGCTTTTTAATTAGTTTTCTGTTAAGACTAAGAGTGATGTCCCTTAAAATCGTTCTCGGTTAGATAATCTTATTTCCTTTAAATTTAATTTGGATGTGGACATCTTCAGGATGCACATCCCTCGTGGGTCTTCGGAAGCGGTTATCTCCTCTTGGTTAGACTCGAGCAATGGTATTTTACTTTCAGTATAATGTTTAACATATTTTATATGTTAAACATTCGATTGCAAGTAAAATCCAGCCAAAGACCGCGTACCATAAACATTTAAATTGTAATTAGTTTCTTTCATTTTCCTATATGTATAATATCATATTTTCATTCCTTTCCTTTATTTCTTCTATCCATTTCACCTATAGTAACTAATTACTTTATAATTTCTTTTAATATTTTTGATATTTTTACAGGTGCTATACACAGAACAATCAAGAATTGTTAAATGCTTATTTTACTTTTTTTCAGAAGATGTTTAATTACAGTGCACCTTTTAAATCATTTTTATGTTTTTATAAATTCAACAGTGAACAATCAAGAATTGTTTTAATTCTGTTGTAGATAATCTACAAATTGAAGGAACCATTATGAAACCAATGAAGAATACATTTATTTCCTTTCTGTATTGTTCTTGTAAAAATATTTTTATTTAGTACCGAGAATCGATACAATGTGGTAATACTATTGCCAAAAAATACAGCAGAAGTACATAGAAGCTTACAAGTCCACTTTTTTCCTAACCAGATTTATCTTAGTTACTACCGAGACCACCAATGAGCGATAGTAGGTAAAATACTGTAATTTTTGATAGTTTGTACCGTCACCGCGTTAAATATCTGCTATTGCCCACTGGAGGACGCGGTAGTAACTAAGATGAATTTGGTTAGATAAAAAAGGAGACGTCCGTTAGGTAAATCCCCAACAAACTTTCAAATTACAAACGCTATCTATAAAAAATTTGCACTCAATGTATCGTTGTTCTTACAATTATTTTTTCAAACTCAAAGTTTTGGATCGTATGAAGAGTGGGACCCTTATGAGGGGTTCGTAGGTGGATAATTATTTCACTTAAATTTCATTCGGATGTGTATATCCCCTCGTTCTCACTTTTTTGTTTTCTTCTCTGTTCTCTTTCCTATTATAATTATGTCTTTTTGTATTTAATAATAATCACGTATTATAAGTTATTGTATTCAATTTAAAATATGTTTAAATATTATACGATTTATCGTATACATGGTTTTATTATAGTATTATACAAATATAATGCGAATTTTTATCAGTTTTATTTGGTAATTTATATTTTTTTTCTAAAACAGGTTCACATGAACAGAAAATCACGAATATTATTTAAATATTTATAAATGATATTCTCAAATACATTCTCAATTTATACATAAACGTATTTGAATAACTATGTAGGTTCATTATTATAATTAATGTAAATATATTGTATTTTTTTATGCACCGTCTGAAATATTAATGAAAGTGTTGTTACGTAACTGTTTTTTCCCGTTGAATTGATTTCTATACGCAGAAAACACTTTCATTCGTTCTTCTACCTCTATAAAGTAAATTTACTTAATGATTTTCTGTTTTTTGAAATATTCCGATAAAATAATAAAAAATGGCGTGCTGTTGTCTCTTGGTGTTTGTTCCCATTTTGTATTTTTTGCTGGACATTAATTATTTCCTCCGACTATTATTCACGCTCTCTACGTCCAAGTTTTTCCAAAAAAAGGCTAAAATAATGGACGAAACTACGATCTACGGTAAGCGTTTAAAAAATTCAAATTTTGTTTCCTTTTCCTTTTATAAATTTAGTGTCTCTCGTTTAATTTTAATTATTCCCAACGTCGAAATTATTATTTGATAATCATACAAATTTTATATTTTCACAATATCATCCATTATAACAAAGCACGACGTAATTAATTAATTTTTCATTGTAACATTATTACAATATTCTTATATTTTATTTTCGAGATAACTTAAAATTACTATTATCTTATGAAAATACTTTTAGGATGGATACGATTAATATGTATTTAATTAAAGATAAAACACAGAAATGTATCGATTCGTTTGTTTCTAATGCAGGTATGTGTATCCCTCAAGACTTGGATGCCATATTATCAAATATGAGTAATTCAAGATATTTACGTGAAATAGATTTTTCTCGTTTCCATTATCTTATACAAACCGAATTGTTTTCTGCTATGAGAAAAATGGATGTAACAGCAGTTCTCGGTGGATCGAACGCGAGATATCGACGACCGATTCCTTTTCTCATGATGTATAAAGTCACGACTAAGGTATAGATTAAACATTTTTTTCTTTAAATAAAAAGCTTTCAAAAATCTTATAAAGAAATAGATTAAATATCCGTATTGATTGAACTTTAGCGATTAAAAAAATGATATTATTCCATTGCAGTTGATTTATTGGGACGAAAAATCATTCTATTTCGAGCATAAGTTCATAAATCTTCGAAATAATTTCATTCATACGGTCATTCTCTCTAAGCAGACAACGATAGGCATGAAGATGCCAATTAATGAGTTTCTACAAAAATTTGAACCTGAAATTCGTTTACCTGAGTTACAAGAAGATCTCCGATTATGGATGGAATCAATGGAATATTCTTCTCAAAAACTAAGAAAAAAGGATTAGAGAAATTTCTTTCTTTTTTTTTCCTTTTCTTAAACTTTTTACAAAGTTTTTTATAGATTATATATATATTCTATTTTCTTATTAACATATCTATTTATTTTTAATTAAACATATTTTCTTTATCAAGTGTCTCTTTATTAATCAATAAACTTTTCCCCCAATGTAAGAAAAAAACAAATGTGTTTTATCTTTATAATGTAAATTAATATTGTATTATTTTTTATTCTTATAGTATACATTTTTTACGATAGAGGGAATAATAAAATATTATAATTGGTATTAAATCGTTGCAGTTTTTATCTGTTATCTACGAATGTTAAGCAATATTATATCTATTTAATGAAGAAAATATTTTTTTCCAGAGTATGATTAGGTGGTATATCTTTGTATTTGTGTATTGTATGTATATATTTTAAAAATTAAAAGGTTGAATTTTTATTATATTTAATGAAATCTATTTTATACAAACAATATGTTCTGACTGATACAATTCTCAATCATAATAATTGGCTACCTAAATTTGACTCGACGAGATTCGCTTCTTTATAAAATATTATTTTGCAAGCTTACATCTTATTAACTCTTTAAACTTATGACCTTTTACATTTGAATGAATCAACAACTCGAAACGATTTTGTGATTTCATAAAATGTAGCTTCTCATTCGATCGGAAATAACAGGTCATTCTACTAAAAGCCTTCACATATTAACCTCAGAACTTTATACTTTTATTTCCTTATATTTAATTATTTTTCTGATTACATAAATATATGATTTGATATCTGAAAAACTGTTCAATCTAAAACACTCTAACATATTTTAATGTAAATAAATTTCACGATTTTTTACTATTCGTAAAGATAACAATTGTTGATTTTTATAATATGTACTTTACTTTTTCAGTCAGTTGATAATATTACTAAAAAAAAGTCAATCATGAATTCCTTTAGTTCAATTTTGTAAACTTACGAATACGTTTTGATAGTATTAAGTTGTCCCATAAATTCTTTCCGCGCCATGCTATCTATGATTTCGAGCCGGCTATGTTTGTAGACATGCAGTCTTATTTATTGTCCATTTATGGCATCGATTTCAGTCGTCTTACAGCTCTTTCAAAGTACATTTCGTTGGTGACAAAGTCTCTCTTAAAATCTTTTTTTATGCCGTTTAATATACGATAGATAGCCAAAAGAAGCATTTGCGACATGTTATGCTTCATTTCTTTAAAAAAAGTAGTAATGCAAAGGACACTGTAGACGACATTTGCACCGTTTATAGGAGTGGTACTAGGACTATTAGAACCGTTCGCAAATGGTTTAAGAAATTTAGAGTTGGCAATTTTGATTAGAAAGATGGAAACCACAGTGGCCGCCTAGCAACGACGAATACGGACCTCATCAAGAGTATGTTCACTAAAAATCCACGATATAGTGTTCATGAGATAGTGAATGCTACTAACATTCTCAGGACAACGGTACATAATTATTTAAATCAATATGGGATATGTGAATCGGTA
Source organism: Polistes canadensis (assembly GCF_001313835.1). Taxonomy (NCBI): domain Eukaryota; kingdom Metazoa; phylum Arthropoda; class Insecta; order Hymenoptera; family Vespidae; genus Polistes; species Polistes canadensis. Next base: position 826,936 of record NW_014569564.1, on the reverse strand, counting down.
CGAACCGACGAGATGTCATTTTTCATCACAACAACGCAAGACCGCATGTTGCGTTGTCCGTAAAACAGAAACTTTTACAGTTTTACTGGGACGTTCTATTTCATCCTCCGTATTCCCCAGACCTTGCTCCATCCGATTATTAATTGTTTCTCTTATTAAAAAATTCTTTCCGTGATAAATGTGACAAATACAAAAGCGAAATGCAAACGCATCTAGATGAATATTTTGCAAGTGAGTCTCAATAATTTTGGAAAGAGGGCATAATGAGGCTTCCTGAGAGATGGAAGAAGGTAATAGAGTAGAACGGTTCATATATAACACAGTAAATCAATATTAAACAATAAATCAAATTAGGTATCAATTAATAATCAAATTAAATATTAAACAACTCAATCAAATTAAGTTCTACTTCTTTTCATGTCCAAGTTCCCTATGAAATTTTATCATTAAACAATAAGTATCGTTTATTGAAGTCACATCAAAAAAAAGGAAGAAACTTATGCGACAACCTAATATTACATAAACCCGAGACTTTTAAAATTCGTGTTGTTGTATAGAATACGTTATCAGTTCCATCTGCTGTCTAAAATGAAAACTAGAAAATTATCTATCGATAAATTCTATATGTGAACTAGATCTTTAATCGTCTGAAAGTAAATACCAATATATTTTTTAAAGATAAATATTGTTTATCACCAATAGATATAATAAATATTTCAAATGAATTTCAGCAATTAATCGAAAAATGACACTAGGAGTACGATATTCGATCAAGAAGAGAACTAACTTAAAATTCATTTACATATATATTTATAGAGATACATAATAAAACAACTTTATATTAAAATATATATATCGTAAATGTAAATATTTTATTTTATGCATATATTAGATTTACAATATGAAACATGATATAATAAATTAATAATTGATATTTAAACACAACGCGCAGTAACATTGAAAAACAACTATTATATTAAAAAATTTGTCGTGTATCAAAATGTCTAATTCATGTCGGGTCCAATCATAAAAAAGACTTTTGCAAAACTTTTACAAAACTCCCTAATAAATTAATATGCTGTACGTTCGAAAGGACGAAAGGAAGGAAGGAAGGAAGGAAGGAAGGAAAATATTGAAAAATCGAGGAAAGGCGTAGCCGTGAAGAGGGGCAGGGGGAGGGGGGGGAGGAATATATCTGTTTTTGGCGTGGACATAAAAAACCCTAAATTCTCAGAATTATTCTGACGTAGGAGTGTATAAAAATCTTATCACGCGCGCGTGTGTACACCCTTTTTCGCACAAAGGGTGATATTGAAACATCATTGGGCAATTCGATGGACAATTCGATGCACGTGACTTTTGGTTATCGTATAAAAGAAATTTGGGTTGGGAGGTGGTAGTGGGGGGACACAAAAAAGAAATAGAAAAAAGTGATAGAGAAAGATGGAAGATTGAACGGTGGATAGGATACGCGTGGCTTTAGTTAGTTATCTGTGTTTGAAGGGTTGCCGAAGATATATAACCGAGGTCCAGCCGAGCTTTCAGCTTTTAGCGCGTTTCACTCGGATGTAGGTTTGGTCTATGCTTACTGGGCATCGTAATATCGACATATCTATATATATATATATATGTATATATATATGTCTAGATATCTATCACTTTTTTTTCCCCCCGAGGAAGATAGAAAGAGAGAAAGAGAGACAGGTTTGCAAGCTTGGTCCTCTCTCTACTACGTTCTCTGAGCTTTGACCTCGGAACTTTAAAAAAATAAGCCAGGACATTATTTTTCCACCCTTCTACGGATGCCAATTCGATGGACCTGTCCAGTTCCACTCCTCCTCGTCGTCGTCGTCGTCGTCGTCGTCGTTTCTACCAGAGCATAGCTTGCAATGTGCGGCATCAGCGAATGTGTAAAAATAAAAAGTAGAGAGAGAACTTTCTATGTGTGTTTCTATGTATTTATATATATATATATATATGCATATACATACGATCTACATATATGTATCAGTCTGTATATGCATATACATGTATATGTGACAAATATATACACATACACGCTTACGTACGCATGCACATGCACACATACTTATAAATATATATACATATATATATACGCATGTCATCTCCCTCGTCGCCTGCCTGTTCGTACAGTCGTTCCCGGGATATGGATATGCCCGCAAATATGTCGGAGCCAGAGAGCCATTTTCAATTCAATCTGTTAAAAGCACGTCAAAAAGTCATACGATATTTCACTGCAACGGTGAATCCCGATGACACTGCAGCTGCATCGCCAGCGGAAGAGCAGCGAATGATACGTAGGATTCGTATATGCGTTTTTGTATGTGTATTTATGTGTCTGTCCTGTATATATATAGTATGATCTATGAAACAAATTCACACATGTAAAAATTTAATTTTATTATGAAATATTTAAGATGAAGATAATTCGTAGAGAAACAAAGATAAAGTTTGATTTTCTTTCATTCTTTATTTTTATTCTATTCTTTTTTTATGTTTTGTATTTCACTTATTTTTGTTTGTTTGTATTCTTTTTTATAAGTATCTCTTATATTATTCATGGAACATTAAATTTGATAGATATCATTAATTAATTATAATAAATTTCAGTTAAATGTTTCTCATTTATCAGAAAACTTTACTGTTATCGCAAAAGTGCGAAAAATTGTATTGCTATTTTTTTCTTTTTTTTTTCTTTTTCCTTTACAATACAAAGTTCGTATTTGCATTATGTATTTTCAAAGAATTCAAATGCCGCTTACGTGGAAGCTTCATAATTGTATCTCTAGATGGCACACCTATGCGTTCGCCGTAAAAGCCGTTTTCTTCCCTTAAGAAGGAATGGAAAAGGGGGTGGATAGAGAAAGAACATTCCGAAAGGTGAGAAAACGTTCGATAGTTTTTTCGTAGCAGTGTCATTTATAAAACTAGACGGGGTAATGATTCATTTTTTTTCTTTTTTTTATCTTTTTTTCTTAACAGTAATTTAACGGATTCGTTTAAAAATAGATTTTTATGCTGGATTGAAACATAATCTTGATCGTCCTAGTGTTGTGTATTTTAAACGTATTTTAATGCGCACCAAAATGCACTCTTATATCAATAATTGTTTGCATAACTCTGTCAAGTTGTTTTTCCTGACTCGAGGTAATACCCTATAGTCGAGATAATTTCTTTGAAAAAGAATGTAAATACTTCTTAGCTAATCAATATTTTTGGATATCGATAAAATTTAATTGCCGATAAAATCGTTATTATCTAAAATCGTTCATCGAGATATTGCGTATTAAATAAAATAATATTTCGTTAAGGTATTTAATAGGATTATATACATCGAGCAATTAACACATTCGTAGAAAAACTCTTACATTTAATTAAATTATTTCGTGGAAATATTCGAATTGATAAATAAAGTAACCACAGTGTTAAGAGTATCAAAACAATTTCTTTCTCTCTTTCTGTGCCTTTTTTTAACTTTTTTCAAAACATATAACCTATATATAGAAATATAGTATATACGTGACATCAAAGCTATACACCATTATATAAAGTTAAACAGGCACTTTTAAATGAAATAAAGAAGAAGAAGAAAAAAAAAATAATGCACAAAGCATAAGGTTTTTTGTATCGAAAGAGATAAGCAAACATTCTCAAAAGCATCTTTTCTTATTAACGAATAAGAAGAAGAAGAAGAAGAAGAAGAATACGCAAGGAAAGCTTTCTCTAGCCTCGTTTCGGATAAAAAGTTTTTTCCCTTTTGAAAGTCATCGAAGCGTTTCCCTTCCCTTTTTTCCACGCCGCCATTATTATAATTCTCGACGATGAGCCTTCCGTAACGCCTCTTCTATTTTCGCGGTCAACCCTTTGATCCTTATCTCGTTTCCCGAAGCGAATAATAAATTATCATTCCGTAACATCTACGCAAACATGCTACCCTTTTCTGCTTTCTCAAAGTTATAAGATAGAAAAGAACCATGATGAGTAGAGTACTCTATACATATATGTATACATATATATATGTATACATACATAACGCGTATCGGTTTTCCGGTTTGGATCTCCCTCACGCCTATTAAATTCAAAAATAATCTGATTCTCGTAAAGCCACGAGCCTCTCTCATATGAATCCTTGTTCAGTGAACGGTAGCCGTTCGTGGTTGGCCGCGTTTAGAGAGAGAGAACATACATACTTACATATACAAAAGTATATAAACGTATATGTGTGTGTGCGAGTAATCGAGAGTAGTGAATAGTGGTGGTTCAGGTAAAAAGGACATAGGTAAGCAAAGATACGGGATCATAATGCGTACAATGCTTTTATTTCATTCTTATTGCGGGTAAATAACATCTGTACATTAGATCACTATAAAATCGTTCGTCATTGGTAACGACAATGGGGGGTTAGCGACCATTGAAAATCTCCTCTTCTGAAGTATGATTCAAAGGCACGTCGACGTCGTCCTCGTCCTCGTCCTCGTCCTCGGCTAGGATGACGGCGCTTATGCTAGTGTGTCGGTGGTGGTGGTGGTGGTGGTGGTTTGTAGGTGAACATTTATAGTACGCGCTGAGAGAAGAAAGGAGAAAAAAAATATACGTTCGTCCAATACAGTACGACGGCGAACGTCGACGAGGACGAGGACGAGGACGAGGACTACGATTACGGTGGTAGTGCTGTTGCCGACGGGGTGCAACGTTGGTAAGAGAGGCAAGGTGAGGGAGAGAGGAACTAGTAACGTCGAGAAAGAAATAAAGAAATAAAGAAAGAAAAGAAGAGAGAGAGAGAGAGAGAGAGAGAGAGAGAGTGAGAGTGAGAGAATAAGAAGAGGTGGTGGAGGAGGTGGAGGAGGAGGAGGAGGTTGGAAAGAACGACGGAGGCGTGTATAGTTAAAAACAGTTGGCCGAAACAAAAGGCGGAGCATACAGAAACGTCTGAGCATCGGTCCGCATTGTGTGTTTTACATTAAAACGGGTTTTAAATAAAAGAGTAATGTGTTGGTTCGTTGCATCGTTCCGGGGGTGGTGAAGAGAGAGAGAGTGAGAGAGAGAGAGAGTGAGAGAGAGTGAGAGAGTAAAAAAGAAAGAAATAGAAAGAAAGACGTTGCCAGTAGTAATGATGATGGTAGTGGTACGAATGTTTCTCTCTCTGTCTCTCTCTCTCTCCCTCTTTATATATATATATATATATATATTTGTCTCTCTTTCTCTCCACAAATATAATACTCACATTGATGATGTATATTGTACAGAGAGAAATACTTACACACGTATTCACCTATAAGTGAGTTAGATAGAGAGGGAGAAACGAGTGGGGTCGGAGGTGGGTACGCGACTAGGTATGTCCCCTTTTAACTCTGGCAGAAATAAACTCTTAACATCTCCAGGGAACCACTCGGAGAACCAATCGGAGCTTGCCACGGGCGTGGCGTCCCCGGCAACCGTCCCTGTGTTTGGCTGAGAGCTTGGGGTGGAACACTGTGGCACAGTGTTTTATTTCGCGCGCCTCTCTCCTGCGTAGAGGGGTTGTCGGAGAGGTTGTCGGAGGGGCTGGCGGTTTCTCGGCCCTATCCCACACCGATAAATTCTATCGGGGTGGCTCTCGTTGCGTTCAAACCAATCCCTCCCTCCCTCCCGCCCTCCCTCCCTCCCTTCCCCTCTCACATCATTCTAGGTAATGTTTTTCTCTTTCTATCTCCCTCCCGCCCCTCCACTCCTCCCCGTCACTCTTTCATTTCCCTCTCCCACTCGAAAGATTCCACTTTCTACGCGGTCACCGTCGACACTACCACACCATCAGACTATCACTAGCTTACCCTCCGAATAGCAATACCAGTCTCAACACCCTCTTCCTCCTCTTCCACCCTCTTCCTCCTCTTCCACCCTCTACTCCTCGTCCTCTCTCTCTCTCTCTCTCTCTCTCTCTCTCTCTCTCTATCTCTATCTCTATCTCTCTTTCACCCCCTCCCTCTGCCGGCGCACGATACCTGAATCGACTCAGCCGAGAGATGCTGCAATTGTTGACAGTGGCGGAGCGCGAGTAGAGTTGAGACTCTGAGTATAAGGGAGAAAGAGAGAGAGTGAGAGAGAGAGAGAGAGAGAGGGGGAGTAGGTACCGGGAGACAGGGATAGAGAAAGAGAGAGACAGAACGAGGTGACCCGCCGATCCCGCATTTTGCTCCCCGACACTCGAACGCGCGGGTCCTTTCCTTTCTCTCTCTCCGATTACTTCCGAGACATTTTCGAAAAGTGTGCGCGACCCTCCTGGCTCATAGTTATCTTTCTCGTATAGTCACTTTCATTTCTTCTCCGAGCTGGATCCAAGTACGTGATAGATATATATAACTATATATATATACATATA
>NW_014569564.1:803805-820487 GCF_001313835.1 Polistes canadensis | reverse complement strand
ATATATATATATATATATATATGTATATACCATATCTAATATATATTTATATATGTATATAAATAAATATATATACATCTGTCATCGTTTTTATTTGTATATTCGTGTGGTCAAACGAAGTGTCGCGTTTCCGTCGGGTGAACTTTGATCGCTCATGGATAACAGGAAAATACAGTGAAAAAGAAAAAAGAAAGAGAGAGAGAAAGAGAGATTGAAGATCTAGGATTTCGTTGTTCAATGCTTACCGAAGACACGAGAATTAAGGAGGAATATTTTGATTAAGAAGAATATAAAGAGAAGAGTTCGGAAGGATGTCGTTGCCGCGAGGTGTCGGACTCGGCGTCGATGTCGGTCAATTGATGCAACATCAGCAACAACAACATCATCAACAACAGCATCACGTATTACCGGCAGCTTTTTTTCTACGGGCCAGTGCCGAAAGATATCAGAGGACACCGAAATGTGCTAGATGTCGTAATCACGGAGTCGTTTCCGCCCTTAAGGGACACAAGCGTTATTGCCGATGGAGGGACTGCGTGTGTGCGAAATGTACCCTTATCGCTGAGAGACAACGCGTCATGGCAGCTCAGGTGAGAAATAATGTTTATGTTATTTATTTTATTTAATTTTATTTTATTTTATTTTATTTTCTCCTTCTCTCTAACAAATTAGAATCCGATTTTCAACGTTTCAACGTTTAACTTATTTTAAGATAAGATTAGATCATTCTGCAAACGTATTTTATTCGGGACGATTATGAGTGAGAATGTTTTTTTAAACTAAGTTTCAAATTGACGTGTGTTGTAAAGTATTGAACGGTTTTTGTTTCTTATTAAAATGAGAAGATTTTTCATCCTTAGCTTTGCTTATTTCTCTTTTTTTTCTTGTATTTTTTTATAATAATATTTAATAGCGTAATTTCTTCCTTCTTCCTCGTATTTTGCGTTTATAATATATTCGGATAACAAATAAAAACGATTTGTCTTAAATTCGTGTAAGTTCTGTAAATGAATGAAATAAAAAAGCTCATGAAAACGTCTGGAAGATGTTACCGTGGCAAAAAAATTCCTTACTTTTCGCGATATAGATACGCGAATGCTCGAGGGTGGTAATAGCAGCACTTGGAGGGTAGCCAAGTTGTTCTTTTTTTCTTTTTATCATAGTATACAAAGTCAATGAATCAAATGTAACTGATCTTACAAACTTTCCCACCTCCCCCCCACCCCAAGATAAAACTTCCGAGAACTGATTATTCTTTTATATATAAAATCCCGTAGAACATCTCGTTAAAAAAGTTTTGCCTTATTTTATTTTCATCTTATTGGTCTCTCAAGAAAATGAAAAGAATAATTTAAAATTACGTATTTTTAACTATCCTAATAGATAAGATATTCGATCTATTTTATTTGCAAATATAATATTAAAAAATCGAGATAAATCGAATTTATTTGTAATTTTCAAAAGTGACATATTTTGGTATCACGAAAAATAACAACACCGTATCATCTTCCTTTCGTTACAAAATTTTAATAAGAGTAATCAAGGAAGAGAAGGACAGAGTATGAAAAAAGAAAAAAAAGCAAACAAAAAACAAGAAAAGTTTGTTACGTAACGAAGCGTGTATCGTAGGGCTTCGCATTTTATTTTGCCTGATCTTTTGTTTACGTCTTGCTTTCTCTCTCTCTCTCTCTCTCTCTCTCTCTCTCTCTCTACATTTGCAAAGTAATTAATAAAACAGCGTTCGGTGTTACTGCACCGTCGAGCGTGCATTTTCCACTTCTCTGCCGTGCATAAAGACTCTACCGGGCTCTCCCTTGGCCCTTACGTAGTCAACCGAGTATGAAATATCGGCATACCATAATGTAAGCTTTGCATCGGATACCCTTTTTAAATTTCCTACAAGGTAGTAGGTGTACGTACGTAAGGGTGATTTCACGAATTTTCAGGTGGCCCATTGCGTACTCTTGGAAGACGTTTTGTTTCAATTATATTTTTGTTCTGTCATAGTCAAATGTATTAAGTACCATTTTTATATATTAATCCTTTCATCTAATTCTATCTTTTTTTATTTCATCTTGATATTAATAGATTACAAAATGTCAGCATGAATACATCTTTTTTGTAACATACATGTAGATATATATTTTACACATATAATAATATTCTAGCGTATCATTCGTACAATTGTTAAAGTCTATTGAAAATTGTATAGATCCTGCATTTCATTCTGGTATTGTGATGAAAAAGGAAAAAAAAATATATCAAATATTTAGAAGGATCCGTCCCACCATTGTATTCTTGAATTATTTGACACTCTATATAACTTCTTAGCATTATTCAAACGTTACAAAGATGATCATGGGGTGAACGGTGGGTAAAATTTCCAGCAAAGTTTGGCACACCGCCTCGCGTAACGTTACAGGATCGTAATACTATACGTCCTTGAAAGAAAGAGAGAAAGAGAGAAAGATAGAAAGATAGAAAGAGAGAAAGATAGAAAGATAGAAAGAGAGAAAGATAAAGAGAGAGAAAAAGAGAGAGAGAGAGAGTAGAGAGAGAGTAGAGAGTTCCCTCGTGCAACGTTTATTGACCTACTTGTGACACCGTATACTTACATTTGGTGATAGGCTTATTCTCAGCAGCCGTGATCCGTTTCATTCGAAACCTTAATATCCTTTCCTCGCAACTCTTCATTGTATCTGTTTCACCCTCACCTAGGACCAATAAGACCTATAGCTTTAGGATCGGATGTAATTTGCTCTGGTGAGATTTGATGTAGGGTACAACAAAGGAAAATAAAAAGAAAAATATGAAATTAAATTATGATATTTCTTTTTTATGTAGTGAAACAGCTGGTACCAAATAACTAATCATTTTTATATAACTTGTGTGTGTGTGTTTTAATAATATAATTTGGACAAAATGATCTTCAAATTTTGGTTTCTTATGCAACATTGTGATATTGTTAACAGGACGATGAATCTTTAATTAATATAGTATTTGTGTACAAAAAATCGTATATCGTTTCTTTAATTTGTATTAGAATAATATGAAATTATTGCAATAACAGATTTTTCCTCGAAATAAATTGGAAAAAAAAAAACAGGTTCAGTTATAATCGATGGTAGAAACAAGAATACTTCAGTAGCTTAGAAACATCTTCAGCTAGATGTTAACCGTATTTATTTGTTTGATATGTTAGTGATCATAAAAGCAAATCTTTTTTATATTTTTTTTTAAATTTTATTCACAGAATATATTATGTCACTCATAAGAATTCACATTTACATAGTCGCTTTTGACAATCGTCGTATATTATTTATATTCATATTTCTATTCTTTCATTCTATATTTCTTTTTCTTATATTCATCTCGACGCGTACCGTTCTCATATTTTGATGTACGATATATATCGAGCTTGTAAGGACCTAGTTTCGGTTTGTAATAGATATATGACCCCTGTCTTTTCTTTTTTTCTCTTTTTCCCTACTATGGTTCGTGTAACCCTTCGCTCTCTTTCTCTCCCTCTTATTTAACGCATGTGTGCACTTTGTCTATGGGGGTTAAACGGTACGTATACATTACGTTTTGCTTTAAGTTACTTAAATGATTTCCGCGAGTGTATATAGTAGGAGTTTATATATATATATACAAATTGTCCGTTTAAATTGATATAATCGAAGAATCGTATTATACAAATATATCTCGAGATTGTGATTATTAATAATTTTTTAGATTTAATAATTTATTCCATATTGTCAAACTATTCGCAAATACGTATATAAATATTATCGTTTGATATTTATCTAACGTCATAATTGTCAGACTAGTATTACAGTTTATTTCAACGAATGTTCCATACATAACATCTTTTATTCTGTTGAAAATTCTACTTTAGAATCCGATCGAAGAATCCACCCTCTATCACGTTTCAAACGTTATTACACTGTAGTCCAAATAGTTGTCAAACGAATACGATAAACATCTTCTCTCACCGTTTTCTCTCATCGGACTTATTTTCTATAAGAAATCTTTGGAAATTCACACCAATGACAATGAAGAAAAGGAAGTGATTCTAGAGTATCGTGGGATGAATGATATATCCATCCAAAAGATAGTTTCACTTTTCGATCTTTTGACAAAAAGAAAAAAGATAAAAAAGATTAGGAGCATACAATGTCAAACATATAACCATTGACAATGCAACTTTAGAATTATTATCTTTATTTTTTATTTGAACGAGTAAAATTAGAATGACGTCTTAAAAAAATAAGTGAATAATTTAAATTAACATCAAACGTATTATGACCGGTCAAATGACGTGAGTCAAAAATTCTTATTGCACAAATGGTATATTTTTTGCTATACATAAATCGTAAAATATATGACTTTGTGAAGATGGATTATTTGATCTATTATGATAGAAATAAGTATACATAAAGCTCACTAAATTTAGTGTTAATATATTGCTCAATATTATCTAGAAGTAGATATACATATCTACAATCTATTACGACTCTGGATCTTTGTATTTCGTATTGTAAATTTGTTAAAAAAACAATGTAGAACCTACGTTAAAAATCCAATAAAAATGTGTTAATTACATTTTAATGAATCGTACATACGTAAATTACGCGAATATTAGACAATATAAATACAGGTTTATCGTGAGACCTAGTTAAAGGAAAATAAAATGAAAGTAAACGAGAAAGAGTGACATAGAGAGAGAAAGAAAAGATTAAAAAAAGAAAAAGAAAAAAAAGAAAAAAGGAAAGAACCTGAAAGAAATAAAGAGAGACGACGGGGGGTGGTGGTGGTGGTGGGGTAGTTATTGCGTGTGGATTTTTTATTTTTGGAGTAATATCAGGAATACGCGTCGACGACGTTTCAGAACGAACGAACGGTCGTTTCATGCACCGTTACCGATGCCATCGATCGGCGTCACCCGATGCTCGATACTCGAAGAATAATTGCGCCATCGACTACGTCGGCGATGCGCAAAGTGGTAGGCGCGTCGACAGGGGGTAGGTTCAAAAGGGGGGTGAAACGTTTCATGGGTAGGCGTGAATCTTCGTTTCCTCGGAACCAGTAGTAGAGAGTGCCTCACGTTCTAAGACGTGATTCTCTCTCTCTCTCTTTTTTTACTACCATTTCACCATCTCATTTCTCTCTCTCTTTCTTTCTTACTCTCACATTCTCTCTCACTTATTCTCTTTCTCTCTTTCTTCTTCTAACTCTTCTCCCGGTCGCGTATCAAAGTGAACATTCCTCTTCTATTGCGGTCTGGTCCATGCCACATTGCTGCATCCAACACTTCTTTTTCTTCTATTTTTTTTTTTTTCTCTTTTTACTTATTTTTCTTCTATACACAAAAGTTTCATCGACTAGAATCAAATTGGACATTGGTTGTTTTTTATTTTTATTTTTATTTCTTGTGGGGTGGGTATAAATCTATAAATGGATTGTATGCATTTTAAATAACACATTTGTACGCCGTTTGGTATTTTTTAATTTGTTAAGATTGTTATTGATATATAGATATTGAGATAATGGATATACGTGTTGATAATTATGACAGTTAATTAAATGAAACAATTGTAAACGTTAGAGCCTTATGATTTATATCTTAATCTAATGAACAATTGTTATTTCAAATAAGAATCATGAGGATCAGTTTCTTTTCTTTTTTTCTTTTCATTTGTCTATATTAATAATTTTCTATTTATACTATATTTCATATATTTGCACTAATGTTATCAGTTTTATTGATACGAAATTTATAAAACTTTTTAGAAAAGAATTAACACGAGTCAAAAATAATAGTATAAAATGTTTACACGTGTTTCGTATAATATTGAATAGAATAATTATTTCGTATTATTATTGGTAATCATTCATTTACATATAATATTTAAATCAAAATCCTATAAAACATATTCTTATAATTTCAAAATAGTTAATCTTCGTCGCAATTTACATTGCATCGCAATATACGAAAGAAACGTTTTCTTTTGTTTTTTTTTTTAATGAAATAGCACGAAAAATGAAGAATATCCAATTACTGTCCGTGACCCCGTCCGACGGCATGCACTTGGCCGCATAACTCGAAAAATTTAGACAAAATGCATTTATTCGAAACTATTCGTTCGATTGTTAAAACGACCCATTTTAATTCGTCATACTTATCGATTATCGTCTTTTAAAATCATTCTCCTATTTCTTTCTAACATTATCCTTATCGATCATGTTTCTCTTAAAACCCATTACCCATTCCTTGCAATCACACAACCACCCGATCGAGATTCATCTTCAAAGGAAAAAATAATCATTAACGAGAAAAATGGCAAGAGAGAAAGAGAGAGAGAGAGAGAGAGAGTGGGCGGGGGGTGGTATAGGAAAAAAATATAAGAGAGGAAAAAAAAAGAAAGAAAAGAAAAATGGCCTCGCTCCGTTTTCGCAAAAATCGTCGAGTTGATCGAGAAAATGCTAAAAATTTCAATTCCACTGGATTCAATTGGCAAATGTGTACAGTTTGTATGCGTACGCGATGCATCTGTCGTGCATGTGTGTATGTGTGTGTGTATGTGCGAGAAAGAGAGAAAGAGTAAATTGCATTTCTATCGACTTTCATTTTTCTGGCCGACGGTGCGCGTCCGCGCAAATTTTCTCTCTCTCACACACTCTCACACTCACTCACTCTCTCGCGCGCGCACCAATTTGCCGGCATTTTCAGCCAATGGATGAAAATAAAAACTCGTTGCCGCGAAAGTGGGCGGCCAACGCGATGAATGATCCACTTTTAATCGTTGCTTCCGCGCGGGCGTTCTTTTTTTTTCTCTTCTTTTTTTTCCTTTTTTTTATTTTTTCGTTTCTCGTTTTTGTTTTCGTGTGCGTGTTTTCTCTCTCTCTCTCTCTCTCTCTCTCTCTCTCGTTTTTTCTCGCTGTTAAAACCCAACCTAGGGTGCAGTAGCGCGTTCCTTTCAAAAGCAACCGTGGTCTGTTCAATTTGTACGGAGTTTCCAAATCGTTTTGCTATTCCGTTTCGAGCTTTAATGCGTCGCTCATTGGCGTATGTAAAATATATACACATATATATATATATCTGTCGATCGTTCAATAGGTGAAATTTATCAGGCCTAAGTATAAACTTTTTTCAAATCGTTGGTATTTAACGAAAAACACCCCTCCACCCATCCCCCGTGGCGCCATGGTTAAATCGTAAATCGAATACAAAAGCGATCATTCATCGGTGTTGCTCTAAAAAATGTGTCTGGTATATATATATATATGTATACGTATATAGGTATATACGTATGAATAAGGAACATATGTCTTTTTTCTTTCTTTTTTCTTTCATCCTTTCTTTTTCCCTTTTTAATTTTTTCTTTTCTTTCTTTTTTTTTAGGGGGATAGTAATATATATATATATATATATATATATATATACGTCGAATTTAAAACTTTTAAACGCAGGCAATCGTAGAAACGCAATAGTCCCAGCAAGCGGGCCAGTCACCCCAGTTTCGACTCTTCTAACAATGTTCTCCTCGCCCTCTGACCATCCCTTTCTCTCTCTCTCTCTCTTTTCCGTCGTTTCTCCTCTTATGTTTCTTCAGCTCGTTTCCTGGTTTCCATTGTTCTCGAGCATTTTAATACAAAAGAGAAAAGAAGGTTTGAACGTCTTTAGACGCGAAAATTGCTCGAAACCCAGGAGTGGTGCGGTAAACCAGCCAGCTTTTGATTTCGTTTAGATCGTAGTTGAATGGCAAGAGGAATGGTAAGAGTCATCGATCTTTACTACTTTAAAGATCATCGGAGTTTTGTTCTTGACGTGTCATGGGTATCGCGTTTTCTATTGTATTAAATGTTCTTTTTATTGAAAAGTTTCTTCGCGTCACGCCATTTTGGATAACACCACTTTTATTTTTTTGTTTGTTCCATTATAGAATAAATGATTTATTCAAGATTTTTGTTTACTTTAACGGTTATAACGTTTTCAATGGAATATTATCTTCATTTATTTTCATTTCAATTGCCATTGTAATTGGTTTTACACAGGAGATAGAAATTAATATTGCGAATTCGGTACACCATTTTATTTTCCATCGAAAGGTTATATTAGCAATATTATTAAAATCTTTGTAAAATGTATAAAATATATTATAAACTTTTGTCGTTTCGAAATATTTCACATTTAAATATAAATATCTTAAAAATAAATTACATTTTTTTTAGTTAAAAACTAACTGAACATAATTTGTCTTGCAATCATTCCTCTCTCCGATCATCTATAGTAATAATTATTTGATAAAAAATATAAAAACCAAAATTAGAATCCTCAATTACCAAAATAACTTATTAAGATTACGTCAATAAATAATCGGATAAGATATTAATATCGAATTAATAACGTGACACGGTTAGGTCGTGATCGAATAAAGAGAGAAAATGAAGTGGATAATGAAATAAGTTAGCAAATAGGGAACGTTTTACAAGAGATTTAAGTGTAGTATCTCTTGATAGTACTTTCACCAATATGATGGGATTATTTTCGAGGGAGTTGCCCTAGCAAAAGAGATAAATAAAAAGAAAGAAAAGAAAAGAAAAAGTGAGAGAGAAAGAGATCGTCCTTGAAACGTGCAGCATTCCAGCATACCAAACTACCTTTCGAAGATGAGGTATCTCTACTCGGTACAATTAACACCAGTGTGGGTGCATGTATCTATTCTTTGAAAAGGGCTCGGAATATTGCCGGAAGGGTCGTACAACACCACCACCACCACTACTACCACCGACTAGGAGACGTGATCCTCCCTTGACAGAAACTTTGCGGCCTCCCATGAAAAAGCCCCCAATTCATCTTTGCACACGAGGCACGTCCTCGTTTATTGACTTCTAAATTGCTTGCCTATTCCTTCCTTCTTCTTCTTTCTAAGACACGATTGTAACCATATCGATATATAACTTTCTATAGATGATTCCTCGTAAAAATTTAATATCTAATTGAAAATTCATAAGAAATCATTTATCATTGTATCTTTCACTACTTTTTTTATATATGTACTTTTTATGATTTTGTAAATGTAATGTTTATTAAAATATTTGTCTATATTATATAACAAATATATTTTGATTGAAAATATTTTCAAATACGTGATTGATTTTTTATTACAAAATTAAATATCGTTTGAAATATTAATAACAAAATAATGAATAGGCAAATCTGATATTATATATTCTAAACATTAATACAGTATATCAAAACTTACATAATTTTCTTATCACTGAAAAAAATCATTCGAATGAAGATTACTTTTCGAATCAAACAAATGCAACTAATTGTAAGAAATTTCATTATTAACGTATAAATAAATAATAGATTTAATTGTTAATGAATGAATTGTTCCCAGGTCGCGTTAAGAAGACAACAGGCTCAAGAAGAGAGCGAAGCACGTGAACTTGGATTACAATTACAATACAATACCGGTAGTTGCACTGGTACACCGGTATTGTCAGGATCAGCCACAGCAACGACACCAACCGATAGTCCATCACCACATCCGGTTCACGTAACGAATCCGACGGGCTTGGCTATTCCAGCAGCGGCCGCGGCTGCTGCTGCAGCTGCAGCAGCAGCACACATTCAAACGCAATTGACACAACCTGAATGTGGTATGATACAACGAAAAAGATCGATTCAAGACGATTACAGACAACCTAAGCAAGAAAAACCCGACATGATCGTTGGCGGTGAGTACCAATTTCCATTTGATCTTTGTAATCCTTTCAATCATTTTTTTTTCTTTTTTTCCTTCTACATATAGGTGGACAAAATATATTTGCGTGTTTTATTATTTAATATTATTTAAAGTTGTTTCATCTCAAACAGTACATATTTACGATTTTTATTCATTTTTTCCAAAATCGAACAATTCATTCGGTTTCTTATTTTTATTTTTTAAATACAATTTCAACATAGAAACGTTTCGATCGTTCCGACAATACTATTTTATGTCTTCTTTTCGAATATTCGATATTAAACGTATAGAATTAATAAGCTCGTGTAATCTTTGGTCTATTCTATATTGTATAAATAATAATGTGCAATGGAGAATATTATTTTGGTCTCTATTCTGTTAGAATTAGAAGCAATTACTGTGGAACTTGCATAATCGTAAGAGTCTACGAACTCTCGTATCGTAGCAGCCATGTAAATTTGCTGTAGGTTAGCTGCGCCTGAACGGAGTACCAATTGTGAGTCATTACACATAAGTGTACCCGGCGGGTCTCGCGCACAACTTAGGGGTAGGGGCTTACATAGATCGTTTTCCCGGACTTTTTTTTTTTTTTTGAAATAAAAAGAACGACTACGACGACGAGACTCGTGGCATCGACTTTCAAAGATTCTCGTCGAATGGGAACTCTTAAATTGACGGAATATTTTGTATGACGACCAACGAACGACCCTGGAGGACATGCTTTTCTTTTTTTTTTTAATTCATCATTTATAACGAACCATTTTAATTTAGATCGTTTTATTATTTAATCGATATATCGATGTTCTCTTCTTAATATTGAATATTTCTATTTAGAGTATCTACAACATTCAAGTACATACTTCAGGGGGTTTAGAATTTGAATCGTTATCCGAAAGTATATATGTATATTGATTGAATTAAAAATTGAAAACATAAATATATCGATTACTTTTTAATGTGTCTAAATAACAATTTAAATCATTTTTTAAGAGTTTCAATGTCTTTCAATCCAAATCCGATTTTCCAAAACGAAAATAGTAAAAACCAATAATGGAATAACCATTATATTCCAAACTTAATATATATTACAATCATATTTACGTATACACATCTTAAAAATGTCCAAATTCATTATTTTCAATTATACCATTAAAAAATGTCATATATTTGTTAACGAAAGTGACGAGGAAAAGTAAGAATAACAATATACGTATACGTATGAAAGGGGGGGAATATATATATTTTCTCTCTCGTTTTCTTAGTTGTCACACTAAGGTGCGTAGGCTCGCGTGTGCGCACTCGAGGAAGGGTGAGAATGAGCCAGGTTGGAAGGAATTCGATAAAGGAGCGGAGAGGTAGAGGTTTATTGCAAGAAAGAAAGAGAAAGAGAGAGAGAGAAAAAAAGAAAGAAAGAAATAGAAAGAAAGAGAGAGAGAGAGAGAGAGAAAGAAGAGAAAGAATTAAACGCCGTCACTAACGAGTGCGACTTTTGCTTTGAGTGGTATAATAAGAGGCCACGAGTTTGGCCATTATTTACTTAACATTATGGCCCTAGCCACTTGGTCTACTTATGCATATATACGCACGTTCCTAATGGGGCACTTATATTCCGAGACTAAAGCGTGCGAGCCTTAAAACGCATGCGTATACTTGCACGGTCGCGTGCCAGGATTTGGTTGCTGCTGCTGTTGCTGCTGCTGCTTTCGTTTCAATCTGTTCCAAATCTCAACGCTTGCTCGCTGCTCTTATAGCCGTTCTCCTTTACATTAATAACTTAATTGCTTGACGTTCTCAACGATTAATACTACTTATTCTGGTAACTGGTACTTATATTGGTAGTAGTAATAGTAGTTGTAGTAGTAGTAATAGTAGTAGTAGTAGTAGTACTACTACCAAGTAGTTTTATGCCAACGAAAATAAGACACTTCTAAGTATGCTGATCTTTTCTTCAGCTTTCCAGTCTCAAGGTCACGAGTTTTACAAATTTATCTTACGGAGATCAATTGTTATAGGTTGATTCTGATAGTTGTGTATATTCTATTGGTTGTCAGTATAAGAATATTTGTTTAGTTTATTGTACTTGATTTTAATATGGATAATCTTAGTTGTATTGTATGTTTTTTTATAATTTTTGTTTTGTATTAGGAAAGTTATTTATTTCTCTTTTTCTGTCTCTCTTATTACAATTCTGAAATATTTGTGCTGGTGGTTCTTAAAGTATGCGTCTAGACGACCAACGAGCTCATCTATTTCAGTAATTATTGGAATTAGTTGAATTTCTTTAATTAAATTCTTTATGTATCTGCAATGGATTTTTGATTTATTTTTATTTAAATCTTGGCTATTTTCCTAAAGTGTAATTGTTCGAATTTGACACACATAGGTTATCTTGACAAAATTCTGGATTCAAAAGTTTGGGAATTATTGATGTATGGTATTTTAAATTCAACCTAAATAAAAAAGATATAAAGAATAATTATTCATAGAGAGAAAAAAATAAATAATTAATAAATATTTTATAATCGTAATAAATAAAATATTGATTATTTCGAATATTCTTATAAATACTTTCCTACTAATAGTCAACATATGTAAGAATTAAAATGTTATATCATACTTTGTAAAATATTTCGCGCGAGTTATATTTTTAAATTATTTATAATAATTCGCGAAACATCCTTTTATGATTAATTTCATTTCTATTTTTAATAATCGAATATTTACGAATGTCGTCATCATCATCATCATCATTTTGTTCGTAACCTTTGTGTGATGAAAAAGAAAAGAATGACAGTTTTCTTTCTTTGGGCAAACCGAAATATATATATATATATACCTAAGACACTTGTCTGAATTTCATTCTATTCGGTATAAACACAAGGACATCTTTATTAACGGCACGCAGTAGTGTGTTCCAAAAGAATACGTCAGCGTCGTTTCACTATAGCCCACTTCCTTTATTCGGTTTCCCCTTTAACCCTCCTTTCAATTCACATTCGCTCGTTGGCATCGCGCGCGCGCAAATTCAATTTATTTCTCTTTTTTTATTTTTTTTTATTTCTCTTTCTTTCTTTCTTTCTTTCTTTCCCTTTTTCTTTTTTTTTTCTTCTACTTCTTCTTCTTCTTTTTTTCTTGCTCACCGGTCCTTCTTCCTTCACGAAACTTCGACAAAATTGTCCGTTAATGCTAAACTGTTTTTCTTTTCTTTTTCTTTTTTCATCGGATACCTGAATTGTATATTTTTCTCTTTCTTTTTTTTTATTTAATGAATTTGTTAAAAGAAAATTTTTTCAATACCTCGTTCGAACCATGGATTTCCATATTTATTGTTCCTTTTTTTTCTATTTTTTTGTTTTTGCTTTTCATTTTGAAAGAAACACTCGAAAAACTCGGCAACCCCTTCTCGTTTCGCTATCAATCGATACTACCACGTGAAAAGTCTATTAGCATGTAAATCTGAAGTGTCCCCTAGAGAATTCACGTTGGGGTAACGTGTTAATAATTAGTTACTTATATATATATATATATATATATATAATAATAATAAACCGCAATTTCTATTTGCAAACTTTCGAAGGAAGAATCTTTAAGAAAGATTCATGTTTAATTCATAAATAATGAAATTCGTCTTTAATATAAAATAGAAAAATTTATAAAAAAAAATTGTAACTCTGCCTACAAAAAAAAAAATATAGCTAACCGATATACAAACTTTTGTGAGAAAAATAAACCTTTATCTCATTTATCGAAATATAAACAATTTTACTCTGAGTGAGATATTTAACGATTAATCTTACAATTAGAATTATAAAGAAAGGAAAAAAATCGATCGTCATTTTAAAGTAAAACGCGTTTATCAAAGGTGTTAACATTAATTAGGAATAAAAAATATTGGATGGCGATAAGAATCTTGATGCCTTTCTTCGGTAGATATAAAATAAGGAAAAAGAAAATGAAATAATGATCGAGAGAGAAAAAGATGGTTCCTTTAATTGGAAGTTGTTTGCTATTGAATCGCGTAACGGTATTTTCATCTACGAAGGGGAAACCAATCTGTACAAATTCACCGTCCAGTTTCTGTATTTTCTGTGAGGAAGGAAGCCGTACGATTTGCCCCCGCGAAGATGGCAGGACGCGTGCCGTTTAAATCCACTACCCTACCTACTACCCCTCGTGGGCAACGCGCTTCAATTACTTTCTCAGGGTGGTGTACATTTGATTCGAATTAAACGAATGCCAGTTAATGCGACTTTTTGTACGGTCACGGTTAAAAATGGAGGGGGTGAGATTGGTCTCAGGGGTAGATATTGATGCAAATGATAGGAACGTAATAATTGATTGATTGGCACACACAAATTTTGTATAAATTAATGTTTAATATTTATTCGACTTATTATAAAAATAATTTGTCAAAATATTATTTCGTTTAGTGTCAATTTGTTTCGTTTTATTTTTATTTATAATACATCGTTTTATTGCATTATATTATTTTTAATGTGGATAATAATTTAATCGATCGTATTTTAATATTTGATTTTTTTGTTTTATATATTTGTATTTAGACAAAAATTATATAAAAATTGTAGTATCCTTTTCTTGAGACATATTTGTATAGAAAATTAGCTAGAAAATATTCTTGGAATAATAATAGTTAATTGAACCGAGATAAATGAACGATATTACAAATGTTTGCAAAAATTGTATTCTTTTGTTTTTTTTTTTATTTAATTTGATCAATTTGCAGAAATAGTATTATGTTAATTAGGAATAAATGCGTGTAATTGAGACGAATATCTTGGTAAAAATATCGTATTCCGTAAGAACAAAAAAAAGAAAAAGAAAAAGAGAAAGAGAATAAGTCCTCAGAAAGAAAATGTTCGGTCATAATTTTCTTTGTCACTGTGGACCTCTTTCTTGTACACTCCACAATCACCCGGAGTGCGATTACCATCGGATATCTTTTTTTCTTCTTTCACCTTCTTTCACCATTCGTTCTCCGTTCCATTCTCATTTTGGCATTGTGAGACGTGTGCCGCTAAGAATGAGAAGAGGATAACAAACGAAAAAAAGTGGATATGCAAATTCCCAACATATTTAATCTGATATCTGTTTTGAAGATATTTATTTTCTATCCGGTATATCGATCTAAAATAAAATTCAAATCTAATTAAAAATAAACTTAATCGATTTATTATTACTTGCGTAAAAGCAACAAAAAATCATCTAATGCGAGCAAAAAATTAAAGTAAATTTCAACCGAATGAAAACAAAATCGAAAAAAAGATCGAATTATTTTAAAACTAAGAAATATAATAAATCTGTAATAATAAATATAGTTCAATTTATCGCGAACAAAACATAAAAAATAAACTTCGTATCGAATAACATGCATGTTACGGAAATCATAAGACATTCGTTAAATACCTCAAATTAATGGTTTTAAGATATGAACAATTAATTCATTTGACAAAAACGATACAACTAAATTGTATTATTCATAAATAAGTTTCAATAATTGTAATTAAATAATGATACACCCACAAAGGGTATACAAAAAATTCGTTTAACCAATCCGTGATTCTCACGATTACTTGATCGAAGAACTCAATGAAAAGTACTATCACGAATATCTCTATCGTTCTTTGAAACTTTATCTCGCGGCACGTTTTAACGAAGAAAGAAACGGGGTGGTAGCGAGGAAGGAAGGAAGGAAGAATTTGTCGAGGGGTGAGGGAGGGTAAGAATGAAAAGTAGAAGTAGAAGGAAGAGTAAAAGGGGGATAGAAGAAAGAAAGAAAGAAAGAAAGAAAAGGAAGAAGAGTAGAACTGTAGCGGGGTGGGGGAGGGGTTAAGGGAGGGTGGTGAAGGTGAAGAGAAAAGACTCTGACAACGGCAGATTCTTTCGCGGCCCTCGGTGGTTTCCGTTAGCCTTGCTTTCGCAATATCGCGTTTTAAAAGGTACGAACACTTTCTCAGGGCTCTTCTCAAGAGCGTAGGAGGAGATCGCGTGGTACTTCTGTCCCCCTCCCCCTCTCCCACCCTCTCCTCCTCCTCCTCCTCCTTTTGCTTCTTCTTCTTCTTCTTCTTCTTCTTCTTCTTCCTCGTATCTCCTTTCTTTTCCCTTTGCTTATTCTCCGACTGTTGATGGTGGTAGTGGTGGTAGTGGGGTGGTGGATGATAGGGTGAGTTGAGGAAAGGAAAGGAAAGGAAAGGAAAGGAAAAGGAAAAGGAAAGGAAGAGTAGACTACGCGCGATATATATCGCATTTCAATTTATATAAGGGCACGCAGACGCTTAAAGCTTGCGAACGAAGTACACACATATACACGTACATGTATATATATACATTACTTATAAAGACGTATACACGTTTCTACACTAGGACGAGACGGCGCGTAAGATGTCTTTCACTCGATCTCCGAAACAGAATGCTTACAGTAAAGTACGAGCCGAACCAAGACTTCAGTCGAGAAGTTCAGCAGTAATTGAATTTCTCGGGCCAGTGCCTTCGACCGCGGGGGATGCCGGGGCTTGGTTGATTCGTTGCTTGGCTGGCTGGTTAGCTGGTTGGCTGCTTGCTTCTCTCTCTCTCTTTCTCTCTTTCTCTTTCTCTCTTGATCTCTGACCTACGAAGAAGAGAAATCGAGAGAGTTAGAGAGAGAGAGAGAGAGAGAGAGAGAGAGAGAGAGAGAGAGAGAAAGAGAAACGAGCTTTTCGAAGTACTTGTATTGTGTGTACTCTCCTGTAGGTATCTATAGGAGAGAAACTCGGTGATTCTCCATTCTACTAGGACCGCTACGGAAATCGAGCTCTTACGGTTTTGCACAAGGGGGTACTGCCGTTTCTGGAGACACTTCTAAATGTTCATAATAAGTTTAACTGGCGAAAACACGATCGTATGTATGTAATAACAAGTTTGGGTATT
>NW_014569564.1:792899-803425 GCF_001313835.1 Polistes canadensis | reverse complement strand
TCGGTTAGTATTCCAGACTTCTTCTTAACTCTTTGCTAACTGATCGTTACCTTTTCTAAACTTAATTTTTATTGTTTATTCCTATTTTTCGTACTCGATCAAATTACATTTTCTATCTGAACGTTCATAGAAAGTTAAACTGACAAAGATACGAATTTATGTATCTAATTTATTCCAGTTATCCTTCGGCGCTTTTAGATTTCTCAATTTTAAGCAAACTGATCGTTTCTTCTTTGATCTTTTTCATATTTTCTATTTCTTATTCTTTATATTCGATTCGAATATTGTTTCCAATAGGGAGATGTATAGTTACGTTAGTGTGTGTGGTATGCACATTCATCTCGAATAGGTCAAAAAGAGTTGACACTTTTAGAAAAAAATGAAGGAAAAGGAGGAGGAGGAGGAAAAAACGTGAAGAAGTGATATTTTGAGAGAGCCAACGTAAGAGTGTCTGGTTACATTTGAAGCATTCTTTTAACATTCGCCGTTAAGTGAAAGTAAATATTTGAGTCGGTGGAAGAGGACAGTGACTAGCGTGCCACCATTCGGTATCGAACGCACAAAGTAAGTAGGTAAAAACGTATGTTTAAACTGGTTAATTCGTATATATTTTTAATCTTCCGCGAGATCATACTCGGATCTCTCTCTATAATTCTTCTTATTTGTATTCTGCTTTTTCTTTTTTTTTTTTTCATTTTTGAAACCATATGTGTTATTACTTTTTTCTTTCTTTTTTTTTTTTTACTTTTCTTAGCCATAACGAGAGTACAGTACTAAACAATATATAATATCTTGTCCATTGGTATTAATTAATATCGTTGTTAAATTCACGAAAATCTTTAAGTTTTGTGTTCGCATTATTTGCGTTAAAAAAAATATAGAATATTTCTGGATTGTATTTATTTAATATGAACACGTGATCTCTCGAAATATTTAAATACTAATAAACCTCTATCGAAAACTTCACGTATAATTATTCTTATCGTGAGCAGAAAGAAAAACATATATCTTATTGTTAATATAGAATAAAATTCGAATCCAATCGGAGAATAATGACAAGAATATATATTTTCTTTTATTAACAAACGAATAATGTATTATTTTATACGTTTTAACTACACATTTCTTACAAACTTACAGACTACGTTTGACCCCGACGTAATAAGTCTTGTATGAAATAAATATTAGGATGAACCAAAAATTCGTGCTTTTATTATATTACAAATTGTGTTATAAACTGCATAATGAATTGTTATTTTTGTAAAATTTACTTTGAAAATATTAATAATAGAAAAAAAAAAAAAAGCACTTACGCGAACTTTTGATTCACCCTAATAATTTAAACAATCTCGTAAGGGAATGAAAATGTGGGAACAAAAAAGAAGTTCTTAAAAAAAAATAGAAAAAACTGTCCATTCATTCCCTATTATAAAATCCATTGTAAGGTATAAACATATCGACTTTTTTCGTGTTCCTTGGATGGCTTAACCGTTAAGGTGCATCGATTTTCACGCATGAAATATACGAGAAGTGAGAAAGAGAGAAAGAGAGAGAGAGAAAGAAAATCGTTACGTCGGAAAAAGAGAACACGGAGAACTTGGATTTCCAAGTGAGTTCTTCGAAGTAGGGAGAGAAGATATGTCGTGAATGTGTGTTTTTCTCTCTCTCTCTTTCTCTCTCTCTTTTTTTCACTCTCATTCACTTATTCTTTGGTTGTTCTCTTTTGCACGGTACGCGCACACGCAGAGGGTTACCTTCGAGTATACACGTGCGGGGTTACGCTGTTTATTCCGAAGGATCTATCTCTCCTTCTCCATTTTCGTAGACCATTATCTCGTATGGTTGAGTGGGAACACCAAAAGGGGGTGGGTGGATGGAGAGATGCTCCTTCCAGTGTCCAAGAAACTTCACTCCACCGATACTTTGGTGGTCCTCGTTTTCTCTCTGTCTCTCTCTCTCTCTCTCTCTCTCTCTCTCTCTCTTTCTTTCTCTCTCTCTCTCTCTCTCTCTCTCTCTCTCTCTCTCTCTCTCTCTCTCTCTCTCTCTCTTTCTGTTTCCCCCTTTCTCTCTTTATGTATTCTCAACTATGCTGGTAGCGAAAGGAGGAGGATGCCTTTGGACTTTAGACTTATTTTCTTTTTCTTTTTTTCTTTTTTTTATCGATCGTGATCTTATTTACCCTATCCTACTATAGACTTAAATTTATCTTAGTTACTTTGATCTTCTCATCTCTTTGAAATAACCGATGTCTCTTTAAAATAGATCAAAAAATTGTATGAGAATTTAAAATATAGATCGTTGGTTTTGTATTTATATGTATCAATTATATTGAATGTTAAATTTAAAATATATATATACGCATTTGTATAACTAATATTATTGTGTCACATATTATAGGATTAATAATTTTTTAATAAATAATATTACAAAATAGTATTAAATATATATGTTTGAATAATATCTTTTTGCTTTTGTATGTATGTATATATGTAAGTTTCTAATAATGATATTTGTCGATAAATAATACATTATTTTAAAGAATATTTTAAAAGATCATCGTTTTCTTGATGTACTCTATGAAATATGCTATATTGCATCGTTGATCAAATAACTATTATCTCTTTGGTTATTTTCTACGTTGAATAGTTTAATGAAGCAAATACGATTGCTACTTGACTGCTGGAATGATAGATAAACACGTGCACCTTGCGCGTACGTATACATATACATATACATACATACATATATTTATATTTTAGAAACGTGCCTTGCCGATGGCGTTATTTGCAAAGATTCAGGATTATCGATATGTCCTCGTCGTAGTTGTAGCCGAAGAAAATATAAAGAGATTTGACGTGTACAATTGAGTTAGAATCTTTTACCTGTTTGCATAGGTGTACCTGCTCGGTACGAACGTTTACACGTGCACCGCCACGGGAAGAGCACGTTTCCTTGTGTGTTTGAACTAAACTTCTGTTAACGTCTCTATCCTTCCTTTCTTTCTTTCTTTCTTTCTTTCTTTCGGCGAGACTCTTCGCTGACTTAGTCGTACTTTGACTTTTGTATGCATAAAGACGTGCTCTGCAAGCGCGTTTTAAAGAAATACAATATTACCAACCGTGTGTGTCTACATTATTTTTTTCAATCTATACGAGTTACACTTTTTTTGTTTTAACTATTATCAACAAATTGTTCATTATTCAAAGACAATTTTTTTTCTTTGTTTTTTTTCACGTAAAAGACAGATTTACGGATATTATTCATTGCACATTGACTAATTATTAACTCATTTTCATTCGTATTAAAGTTCAATAAAAATTAATGAACAAACAAAAAATAATATTAATTATATAATATTTAAAATTTTTGGTCAAGTCTACAGGTTCATTAATTCTACTTGTTAAATATCAAATATTATAAAACGAGTATAAGAATGAATTGCATCTTTTCTATTATTAAATGAATTATTTTTAAATTTCTCGTGTTCTTCTCAGAAAACAAAGAATACCAAATCTTAAAACAGCAATCGAAAACAAATTTTTTTTGTTTCCCCTCGAATAAACTTTTCTCCTCATCATTTTATATGTATATTTTTAATGTCATCGTCAATTACAATTGAAATGTAAAATACGTGTGGTACATACAATATATACATATATATAAATATAAGTAAAAATAGAGTATACACACACACACACACACACGCGTGTGTACGTACCAATATAATCGTAAGGTACGATTCGTAAAAAACGGATCATTTCTATTCAACAACGACGGATCATATAATAAAATCTTTTTCTTTGCCCTTTGCACGTTTTCGAACGCGTATTACTACTACTACTACTACTACTACTACTACTACTACTACTACTACTACTACTACTCTCAGACGCGTGGCTTCTCTTTTGAAAAAAAGCCTCCTCCTTCTCGAGTACTACGAGAGAGAACATATTTTTATAGTCCTACGCTTTGGTTCTTATTCATGGTGTGTATTGTTAACGAAAACCAGAGCGCACTCTTGTTCTTTGTTTCGTCTTTTTGAATACGAGTAAGTGCGAGAGTAGGTAGGTGCGCGCTCGCGCGCGCGCGCGCACGCTAAGATCGTCTCTTCCTGAAAGAATGAAATAAAAAGAAAATATATATATATATATAAAGAATGAAAGAAACGAAGATACACTTCTTCTTGAATAAATATTCCAATAGAAAATTCCGCTTGAAATTTTTTTCTGATTTTTTTCTCTCTCTCTCTCTCTCTCTCTTTCTCTCTCTCTTTCTCTCTTCCTCTTACTCTTTCTTTCTTTCTTTCTTCTTTTCATTGTTTTATTCGTTTATTCTATTGTTACGCTCGTTTTTTACCCCGGTTATTATTATAGTATGTAAAAAAAAAAAAGGATCGTGTTATTTGTACGTATGAGTAAACGAAAGAGCAAGGATTGCATTTAAAACAAAAATAGTAAACTAGATAATTCAACTTTTTTTTTTTAAGTTTATGTACAAAAAATATATTATTGTATAATGAGAAACTTACGTTATACTTTGATCGAATTAATCATATAATCAATTGTATAGATTACTCTCAAGCAAAGTTACGATATAAATTATTTATATCATATCGATGATCAATGATTATCTTTTATTACAATTAACGAACAATTATAAAAGTCAAATTTGAAATTCATACTATTCTTTTTTGTTTGCTTCCCTCAGTCCCTCCCTTCTTTCCCCCCCCCCCCGAGAGATACGCGTGTACTTACATACTAACATATCTAATACGTATCTAGGTTCGAATGCAAATAAATAAATATATATATATATATCTATATATATATATATATACACATAACGCGGTACGAATTCGATTCGCGATTTATTCGAACAATAGTGACGGCTGAAAACAAGGGTTAGAGAGAGGGGTTAATAGTTAAGAGGGGTAGTAGAAAGGGGCCTAGGGGGAGAGACGGATGGTTAAAGCGCGCGCACGCGTCCCTATAATAAATTATTATTCTATTTCGAATATATTGAATATTATTTCCCGGTGATATTCGAGTGCGGTGTATTATCATCGAAATGTTGGTTCTCGTATATATATTGTACATACACGCGAAATAAATATATACACAAACACACACGTCTGCATATATATATATATATATATATATATATATATATACACGCATATCTCTTGTGTACATATATAGTATATATATATATATATATAGGTAGTAGTTAAACGCGTTAACGCCGGAGACGTAGGAGGTGGCGATCATGGACGTCCATGCTTCGGCGATCGTTCACATTATTATCGACTGAGTACTGTGGGTGCTAGTCGCGAACGCCTGTGTCAATGTGATAGGAGAGAGAAAACAGCACTCGATACGGAATTCTGTGATTGTCAGATCTCGAAAGCATAATAGGTCGCAAGGAGGGTGGGAGAGAGAGTTGGTTGGTGGCTGCGATCGAAGTATGCATAGGGGGGTTAGCACGTCTATTCAAGTTCTTCTATATCTGGAACACTCCTTTTCTATGTGAAGGCAGTCCAGGATGATGAGCCAATGTACGCTCGAGTACTACAAATTGATGGACCAGAAGTACCGTTTTCTACCGGTACATCACGCCGCGTATCCACCCTCCCCCCCCCCTATTCCACCTGAACTCCCCTCAACCCACCACAACCCCCAACCCGCTGAACTTGAAGAGCAAGGTCTGACTATGTTCTTACCAGTCAGATCCTCCTCTCTTCTTCTTCTTTCTTTCTTTCGTTTTTCTTTTTTTTTCTACTTTATTCAATTCTAAATCGACGCCGGTGGGGTTTTTTTTTTTAATCTCAAGTTCTCTTCACCACGAGCATTGTGAAATAAATGTATCGACGTTTTTATTTATTTTTCTTTACTTATTTACGTGTTTCTTTTTCTCCAAAGATTTTCAAGTATATGGGATTCTTGGTTTTTTTTCTCGATCGCGTTACGTTTACGATCAAATATTAAATGGACTGTGTATGAAAAGTTTGTCGATTCTTAGAATATTCCAAAGAATTTGATAAATGTATATATATATGTGTGTGTATGTATATATAACTCCAAGAAAGCCATATAAAATCCATGAAGAAGAAATCTAAAGCTATCGAAATAAGGATGCTGCTGCTCCTCTTACCACAGGGGGGGGCTTCTCATCCTCGTATTTTTTCTTGTCGTTAGAAGAAGCGACTAGTTGTTACACTTGATACGTATCGTATAACGAGAAGTAATCGAAAGAGATTAAGTATAATGTACGGTATCATTAAAATACAAAATTTCATATTCCAAGCATCTTCGAAATTATTTCTAAAAAATCAAAATTATTACTAAAAAAAAAAAAAAATAAAACTATATATATTGCCAATCTAAATACAATCTCAACGGTGAAAACTTAAGAAAATGATATGACAAAATGATACCGAATTAATTTGAAAACTGATTAATTGCATTATCTCAAGGAAATAGAATTGTCGAAAACGTTAAAATCGTTCGAAAAATCCTTCTCATTAACTTTCGGGACAACCCTATACGAGTATAACGAATACACGTATATATACACTTACTTACTTACAGATCTCGACTCTCCTCCATCGAGGAGAAGTTAGAGGTTTCGTAAAACTCGCGACGAAGTCACTCCAAGCTTGGGGAAGCGAAAACACGCGAATGCATAGGTAAATACATGTTCGTCTCTCTCTTTCTCTTTTTCTTCAACATATATATAAGTAAATATATATATATATATATATATATATACATAAGATCGACAAAATAGAAGGAAAAGGCGGAAGGGCGACTTCTTCTGCCCTTCCTGCCCATTCCCGCAATCCCTCCTGGTGCTCAGGGCAAACGTTTACGACGCATAAACGCCGAAACAAAAGACGGCTGGGTGCGAAACAATTAAAAACGTTACGCCCGATCGCTCTCTTCCCTCCCTTCCACCCCGCCACGCTTCTCCCTCCTTCTCTTTGCGGTTCTGTGTCTCATTCCCACCCCCCTTAAAGCAGCAACCCTAGCCAGCTCGTGGACTACCTACCTACCTACCTACCTACCTACCCCCCGCTCGTTTTCACCCTTTTTGCCCGCACAATAACGAAAACACAGCAATGTCTGCGCGCTCTCCTGCACCCCACCCCCCTCTTCTTCCTGCTGCTACTCCCCCCACTCTTGATCGTAAACTCCCACTACTGCCGATCCGCGCGCACTGTCGCCCAACAAACAAAAGGGAATCGCGTCGATTTAATGACTGATCGGGCTGTTGCTCGCTGTTGCTGTCGTTGCTGGCTTCAAGGATCTCAACGTTTTTTTCTCTCATTCATTCTCTCTCTCTCTCTCTCTCTCTCTCTCTCTCACACACTGTTTCTCTCTTTCTCTCTCTCGGTTTCTCTCTCGTTCTGTTTCTATCATTCTCTCTCCTCTCTCTTTCTGTCGTTCTTTCTTTCCGTCTTTTTTTTCCACTTCTTCTTCTTCTTCTTCTTCTTCTTCTTCTTCTACTACTAGGATTTTTCCATCTTTCTCTACCTTTTCATTCTTCCTATTTTCCCTTGGAATAAGGAATTTCTGTTTTCCGGCACTGATTTCTTTCTCACCCCTTTTTTCCTTCTTCTTTTCCCGCGAAGCCTTGATTTTTTTCCGAAGTCAGCAAGAAGGGGTGAGGAGGAGGAGGATATCGGCCAGCAGCTGCTATTGTACAGGCTTATCGATACGTGATAATGAGAAGCTTTTGTTGTACTAACACACGTGAATAGAACCGTCATCATCAAGACTTTTCTCTTCGTCTAAAAAGCAAAGCCTTCGGAATTTCTATTTTTGAGCTCAAGCAACTACCGTCCGATCGTTTGGACCGATTTCTGCTCTGTCGCATGCAAATAGAGAAACGTAGAGAAAAGTTGCACTGTCCACCCCCCGTCCCCCGTCCCCCCTCCCCGTAAAAACGACGTTCTTTCTAATCGACGAGAGAAAAAGAACACAGAAGTAGTGTGCGAGCATGTGGATGTGTTGTGGGTTTATATGTATATGTATCTGTGTGTGTGTGTGTGTGTGTGCGAGAGAGAGAGAGAGAGAACGATCATTATGTATGCTCGATACGAACACGCTTTTTGCGAAACGAGGTATAATTAATGCACGGAAAAATGGAGTTTAGTAATTTGCGTGAGATTCGAGGAGTCGTCGTTTCGTTTCGTTTCTAAAGCTACACGAATTTTTACGTACTCGAGATAGCCCGCTCGTGAAAAAAGGAGAAACTCGAGTTGTCGACGTACACATTTTTACGTTTATAAACTCATGCTAACAAAAATCTACCCACGTTTAGAGAACTTTTATTCGAATCATGCTGACCTTTAGAGGTAGCATATATTTAATCATTTTATTTAATTATAACGATATATATTGTATGTGTATTTATGCGTGTAATACAAAATTGTAATAATAGGATTATTCATATTGAAAAATTTACGATTGAAATGATTTAATTTTTTTCTTTTTTTAACATGTTTATATTACTCATAATCGGTGGTTTGAGATTCATCCATGACCCCTCCCCTCCGGTGTTGTTATATCTTTTTATATATTATTTATTAATATTGTGCGATGTTCTAGGCAAAACGTGTCGAACTTGTACGACGGTCAATGTAATCAAATAGAATTAAATCTTTAACCTTTTTTTTTATTTCGAATCTATTCATAAATCTATCTTTCTTTTACACTTACAAATATTGTCATTGTCAGTACGATTCTTTAATCTATACGCGATCATTGAAATGAATATCGTTTTATACGTCGAGAAAGAAAAAAATCAAATGGGGACAAATGAGGTAAAATAATACGTTTTTTTTCCATTTTGGTGGTTAAACGCAATGTCGTTTATCAAAAAAAGAAGAAGAAGTAAAAGAAAAGTAGAAGAAGTTTCCTTTAGTATGGGGGTTTTTGGATCCTACTCCAATTACGGTACCTCGACACAGCTGCCGATAATTACCGGTTTGGTCCGTAACCTCAGAATCCCTATCCTAGTGTAGTACCTTGGAATTATATGGATATTGTCTCTAATGATGCGGAAAACTTCGCTGGTTCTCGACTGGGTATCGCTTTCGTAACGCCCACACTTCAACCTCGATCATTCTTCTCTATGACGAGATATTTTGGACGTTTATATTATCGGATCAGGTTACGTCGAGTGCATTTTCAGTGCACCCCCTCGCTGCAATCGAACACATCGTTTACAATAGACGTGATACACTTTTGTCAATCCAATTTGCTATGACGTACAAATGTACGATATACTCGATCAGAATCCTACAACTATGAGAATGTATCAAGTGTTGCCGAATGATTGATAGGAAATATGAATGTACAATAGAGATTATCCCCTATATATAAAACGATTATTATATTAAACGTTGTTAATGAATTTTTGTTATTAAAAATTTGTCTTTTCTTTTCGTTATAAGTTACTATTATTTTCATGAGAATTTATGTATTGGACATAAATGTTGAAAATATTCTTTTTTTTTTCTCTACAAACTATTATATTAATATTATACTAGGTTAGAAATAATTTCAAAAAGAAAAAAACAATTATAAAAGAAAACAAGAATGTAATGCACATTTAATGTAAATTTTAATTTAAAAAAAGAAAAGAAAAAGTGAAGAAAGAAATATCTTTGACTCTTTATGGGAATTTGCAATGTAAAAGCTCGCGATATATTATTATTAAAAGTTTTCTTTTTATTTCGAGATAATTATATAATACATTTTGAGGAATGAAATTAAATTGCACAATATTAAATAATATACGAGTAAATTGATTATTGTAATTGTACAATCATTTTTTTTCTGCTACATTATCGCATTCGAAAAAGAAAAAAAGAATGCGTGAATCGATAATTGATTATAATTTGAAAATTTTCGATACTGTTTTTTCCCACACTACGATACTTCGATATCACGGACCGGAAATCTTCCGACGGATCTTTTTTTTAGTATAAAATAGTTTGACGAAAAGTTCCGTCAAGGTGTCGATCGAAATAGTATTAAATCTCCAACTTGAATAACTTGGTTTTACACGCGGTTTAATCCGAAAGAAGAAAGACCCTTCTGTGTATTTTTTTTTATCCTGTATCTGTGAAAGAGCTTTTCAAAAACACGCAGGTACCTGAACAAGATGATGATTTAAGGTTCGTGCGAAGATGAATCTATTTTTCCTCGAATCGTTTCGAGTTACTGAAATATTATCGGATTACCTGGCAACTTTTTTTATTTCATTCTATTTAGTTTTGTATTCATTCTTGTCCATTGCTCTTTTAAACTAAACACAATTATTCAATTAAAGTATTCGTTAAATTATTTATACGATACTTAAAACTTACAAAATATATTTATATTAGATTTGGCGAAAAGTTATATAGGATATAGATTTATAGTTTTAATAAATATTATAGTTTCTTTTTTTTCCCGTACAAAATCGGCCCGAATTTATTTTCGGATTGTGAGAAAAATATTTATATATATTTAATAAAT
>NW_014569564.1:760331-792049 GCF_001313835.1 Polistes canadensis | reverse complement strand
AAATTATATTAATATTTAAATTAATAATAATAATAATAATATCAAATAAATCTTTCATTTTCTTCTTATAGTTTTCTATGTCGTATTCTTTTTTATGCGGAATACAAAGCGCGAGAAACTCGCAAGTAAGATACCTACGAAGAAGGGAAAAGAGATTGATAACGCGAACCGAATCGATCTGAGACCCTTTCTTATGATAATCCTTCTGCAAAATTTTATGTCAGTGGGTGGAGATCCCGGAGTCGGTGACGGGAGGAGGAAGTTGAACAAAAATTGCCGACGATTTTCTGCAGCTGTCGCCGTTAAGGTGTTCGGTTCGTTGTCAATTCTCGAATATAAGATTCGAGAAGAAGAAGAAGAAAAAAACGAGAGAATTTTTACGTATAATTTCTTACTTGTATTTTTTTTTCCAATGTCAAAATATCGGTTTTTCTTTTAACTCTTTTAAAAAGGATACGAAATCTTTAGATTTTTAAATCTTATTTTATAGAAATCATTACGTACAAACTTTAAATTCCAATTTTCTGACATAGAAAAAAATTATTAATTCTTTCTTCATATATACTTCCAATGACGTTTTCGAAATTATACGAGTACTTCAATTCCAATATAAATTTCAATCTATCCTTTTTCAAAATAAAAATTATAACTTTGTTAAATGATATCCAACGAGACACATTTATTAATTACAAATTATAATTTTTCGTGTTGGCAATGAACGTTAGTGAAATTAAACGTGTATGTGTAAAATTTTGGAATATAAATTTTCCCGCGCGTAGTTGTACCAAACGGAAGTAATAAATCCGGAAGGCAGTTAACGAAAGAGTATTTATTAATTTCAAATTACTCCCTCTAGCAAAAGAGAGGGGTTCCGAAAGGGCGGGTAAGGGTGGGCGTAAAAAAAAGAAAAGAAAAGAAAAGAAAAAAGAGAGAGAAGAAGAAAAAAGAAAAAGAATGGATGAATGAATGAAAGAAAGAAAGAAATAAAGAAAGAAATAAATAAAGAAAGAAAGAAAGAAAGAATGAAAGAATGAAAGAAAGAAACGAGAGGGAGGGAAATAGAAAAAGAGATAGAGTATACGTAAAGAAAGAAAGAAGATTAAAAGAGAAAGAGAAAGAGAAAGAGAGAAACATATATATATATATATATATATACCTACAGAGTGTGAGAGAGAGAGAGA
This sequence comes from Polistes canadensis, assembly GCF_001313835.1. Taxonomy (NCBI): domain Eukaryota; kingdom Metazoa; phylum Arthropoda; class Insecta; order Hymenoptera; family Vespidae; genus Polistes; species Polistes canadensis. The sequence continues at coordinate 790,868 of NW_014569564.1, read as the reverse complement.
GTCGAATATCATTGTGGAGTGTGGTTATGCGTGCTTGCTTAGTCTTATTGTAAGCTTGGCTTAGGCTAATTTATAGAGATGTTTCGTGTCCTCCACAGTTACCCCGCAGGCTGTGTCCTATTACTCCTATCCTCTATTATGCAGTTCCATCGTAGGCTGGAGAGCACCCGATATCTATATGCCATTCTAAATTATTCGGCATTGTACTCGCATGATTCCATTGTCCGCGTCTGTCTCCACCACCGTACGGTGATGCGCAATGCCGCAAGTTAGGGCGTAGACCCACAACGACACGCAAGCTCCGACGGAACCTCGAGTACTTCAATGTATGTATGTATATGTATATATATAGATATATAGATATAGATATATATGTGCGTGTTTCTACATACAAGCATATAGTATAACACACCTGAGTGTGTTGATCGTAGTCCTTTCCAACTATAATATCTCTAGGTTGTCCTTCTCTTGTCTATGTTTGTTTCGAGTATACCGCTGTCATCGATCAAGAATTAGAGAGAATGAGCTATATTACACGAACACCGATCTATGTATTTCTATTTCCTTTTATTCTCCAAGATCATTCGTGTGTTTTTTATTTACGTGTTTAATATGTATTTATTCGTTGTTATTTTAAACACGAGATTATAATAGTTAACTTCATTGTCTTATCAAAATGGGATTCTATAATGTCTTTGACCTCTTTCGAATTATTGATAGATGTGAAATTAAAAATTTAAGGAATTCTTTTTATACAAGTATATAGAAATTCCTACGTACATTATACGATATATTTCCTTTTTTTTTTTTCTTTTTTCTTTTTACTCTTTTCGCTTACCATACAAATGTCTGATTGAAAAGTTCCAAGTTGAAGTTTCTTACCAAGATCTTATATAGTTTTTATCCTTTTGATATATAATGAACGGATCTTACGAAAAGTTAGATTTAACTTTAAAAGGAGTTTGTTCTATTCAATAAACTATTTTCTTTAGAAATATTTTCCTTTTATAATACCCCGTACTATATTAAGATATCGCAAACACTTTGTTATTTGTATTGAACTTGGGAAACCCGAAAATCCAATCACCGTGAGAATTTAATTAATTGAAACAAGTTTTAGAAGAAGTTTCGAATTATCGAAGTTTCGTACAAATTTTATCGTTTTCTTTCTAATCGTTAAAAAAAAACAACAACAACAACAACACTCTTGGAAGATTCTAATTCTTGAGAAAATTATACGAAAGAAATGGTACATGCCTAGAGACGGTAGTTTTGAGGACGCACTTGAATTAAGATATCCTTACAAAAGCTCTCCTTTTATTGCCATTATTTCTACTTCCACTTGTATCGCCACCTACCAACCAACCAACCCTTATTAAACACCTTCATTGCTTTTCTTCGTTGGAAATAAATATTGCAAGGTTAATAAAATAAATTGATACCCGATCGAATTGGTTGCCACACAGATACGAAGAATAATTATTCATACAGAAAGGATATATTTATAACCAAAATCAAAATCGAACGGATAAAAGACGAATAATAACGCAAGAAAAAAAAAAATAAAAGAAAATTAAGAAGAAATAGAAGAATCAAACGGGAGTAAGATTTTGATTTATAATTTTCCATTTAGCTAGTTACTCTTCGTATCTCACACGATCACCTGATCTTTCAAACCATCCTCTCCCTTTCATTCCCCTTCTTCCCCCTACCCCACCTATTCCCTCTCTCTGTCTCACTCTCTTTTTTTTCTCTGTCTCTCTTTTATCGCAGAACACGAGCGTACCTTACGCTCTTCTTCGTTGACACTCGTCATCCACCCCAGGCCGATGTCGTCATTCGCACGCATTTTCATTCCTCGCTCGTGTCAATTGCTTTGGTATCGTGCCTTTCGTTTATTTCTCTCTTTCTCTCTCTCTCTCTCTTTCGTTCTATCTACCTCTTTTCTCCCCATACTATTCTATATATTTCTCTCTTTTTCTCTCTATCTGTTTCTCCTCCCTCTTATACAAACGAAATTCGGAGTTTAGAAGTACTTCTATTATATACGTCCACGCTCTTTGGCTTATACAACTGATCTGTAAAGTAAATTCATTTTTCTCCATCAAGTTTTTCACTCATTTTCCAATCATAAATCAATATTATTTAGTTATTAATATTTAAGTTTTATATTCGTATTTAGGTTACGTTATAGGGGGGGGGAGGGGGGAGGAATAAAGCAGGAAACGAAAGGTTAATGAATACGAGTTAATTATCTTATGTTAAATTTTGAATGATATACGATGAAAATTAATTAATTAATTGATTATTGATAAACTAACGTAACATTACGTTTTATCAATTGACAATCGTAATAGAAAGATTTCCCATTGATCGATATTTTGTTACATATATATATATATGTGTATGTGATTTTATTTTGTTATTTTTGTTTTTTCTACTTTCCTTTTGTCAGGAACATTTGATCTCAATGTTTTGTTTGAAAATAAAGAACGCGAAATAGAAAATGATTGAGAGAAAATAAATGAAAAAAAGAGATTTTTAAGAATGGGAAGAGGGAAGAAACGATAAAAGTTAAATTTCTTTCTATATCCGCATATATGCCCCGGGGGAGAGAATCAGATCAGAATAAAATTGCACGAACGAACCCTTCTTGAAATACAAGAGGAGTACCGTTTCTAAAAGTGAAAGACGAAAAACACTCGTGTTCACTACTATAATGTGCTTCCTTTTATGATACGTTGCGTTGGCCCTCACCGAAGGGCAAGCCCTGCGATGGTATAATGGTTCGCTTTTTCTTCAGGTACGGCTAGACGTTTGAGAGGGCGATGAGGAGGATGATCCTTTTATATATACATACTTTCTATATATATATATATATATATATACACACATACACACATATATATATATATATTTTTATATACGTATACATTCGTATAAAAAAAAGACGAGAGAAAAAGATTCGAAAAGAATTAAAAAAAAAAGCATGGGCCAGGCATATCAGTCGCTTCGATTTCCTAATACCCAAAGCATTTAACCTTTTCGCGTGAGAAGAAAGCTTTGCTACCTCCTACCGATGATCTTTTCTCTTTCGAAAATTCTCAAGAGACTCTAACTCGGGGAAAAAAAGGGAGACGAGTCATTCAATCTTCATTCTTTACGTCGTTTTATATTATATAGATATACCTGTATATCGAACGATTTACAAGTTCATTGATCTTATTCATTTCTATGAAATATAAAAAGAAATGTTTTAAGTTACTTGAATTACAATTTTATTTTTTCTATTTATATTTATATATATTATATATATATATATACTAATTTAATTGTAAAATATATAAAAATAATATCAAAAGAATAGATCGTTCATTTTAAGAGAGTACATATATGATAATATGATTATAAAGGAGTTGTGTATAATAATAATAATAATAATAACAAAAGAAATTTTATAAAATTAAAAATAAATACTAGGATGTACTCCCCAGAAGTTTGTGCGTTTTATTGCGTTGAAATTTTACTTTGAAACTGCACAATGGAATGTTTTTTTTGTAAAATTTAGTTTGGAAATATTAATAAAAAAAAAAAACGCACAAACTTTTGATTCACCCTCTAATATAAAATATTCCAAATAAATAGCATATCACACATATACAGAATGCAAGAAAATATTTAAGTATCCTCTTTGAGTTATAATATTCAGTATATGAGAGTTATCCACATCGTTAATAATTTCAAAAAGAAATGTTATCACAATATTAGACGAAATATTTACCACTAATTACACTCCTCGATTAATCGATTAGCATATGCCTCATTATCTCTGTATTAGATGCGTACAGAATACTTGGAATCAACGTATCGTAATTCTTGTATTGAATGAGGGTTTAGGACCCTATCCACCAGCATATTATACATATACATACGTAAGTAGTGTATATACGTGAGGGAGGATAGTAAAAGGGGGTTGTGTTTCTTCTATGTTACCCACGATATACGGTAGTGTGTCGGTTTAATACGTGGACGACATTTTAATAAGAGTTCGTAATGCATATAATTCTGCAAGCACGACGGGTATGCATTTGTCTGTGTTGAAATTTTACACGCACGCGAGCAGAGAATAGACGGATACACAGTACGCTGCTTCAAAATGATTCTCTTCTATTTCTACATATATATGTATATATATATATATATATATATACATGTAGGTATCTGTGGGTGCTGTGTGTATATGTATCTGTGTCTCAAATACAGAAGCTACATTTACGCCTCGATATTACATTCCTTTCCTTTGACGTAGAGTAATATCATTATCTGAATGCTGGCACACGATAGGAAACGTGGAAATCATTTTCACGTAGAAGGAGAAATGGAAGAGAAATACACAGTGGATGGTGGAATTTTCTTCACTTTGGAATTTAACGGTTAATCCGACAAACTTCGGTGCCCGAGTCAATGCGAATTTATCGATGTGTCATAAATCGATTGATATCGTCCATTATTGATAGTAAATATATTCAATACTAATGTACTATTATTCATTTTGTCGGATATAATATTTTTCTTTAATTTAAATATCCAAAGTTAAAAAGTCTGAATTAGAATAATAATAATAATAATAATAATAATTGATACATTCTCATTTCTTTCGGAAAGTTTTGAGAGAGAGAGAAAATATTACGATAGTATTATTAATTAAAACAAATTATGCTATGACCTATTGAATGATCATTGTAAACCAGAAATTTTATTATTTAATCGTACTATTTATGCGTACACATTGAACGTAACTTAAATGATATTCATAAATGAAATAAAAGTAACACTATTTCCTCCGGGTGGGGGGGGGAGGTATAGAGGGAGGAAAGAAAAATACTCAAATAAAAGTTTGCCAATATCGATAGGGGTAGGTTTAATCGTTATCGTGACCGTGATATCAGGCATCAATTTGAGAATCGACCATTATCCGTGTATTAATAAATCGAGAGCTGAATTGTATGGCAACCACAACAACATAACCACGTCAAGGATTATCAAGGGTTGGTTTATTAGAAATAATTGCTGTATAGACTAGCAAAGTCGAGGCGCCTCATGAACTCACCGACAATGTAAATGAGAAAGCTAAAGAGAGAGAGAGAGAGAGAGAGAGAGAGAGAGAGAGAGAGAGAGAAAAGGATATAACCATTGCGAATAACGCTATAATATCGAACTTGTTCTGGCCACTTGTGCACGTGCACGGCCATCGAGTTTATATAAATGGGTAATGCCTGAAAGACTCGGCTTTCTCTGTGTTAGGTGGTGGAAACGTAACTCGGCTGACCGCTCGTTAAAAAGTTTAACCGTTCGTTTATTAGTACGAGAAGTGCGTTCCTGGGGGTGGAATGAAATGTAGCTAGAGTCTAAGCCAGCTTTTTCTCTTTTTCTCTTTTCTCTTTCCTCTTTCTCTCTAACTTACCCTCTAACCTCTTCTCTTCGTTGCCCCAACCACGAGTACTTTTCCACGTTTTACCTACGAGCGATAGCATAACATTTCTTTACTATATTTTATATCTACTATATATATATATATATATATATATATATATATATATATATATATATGTGTGTGTGTGTGTGTTTATATGAAATTGAACCTGTAATTAGTCAACTTTTTTATATTTATTTTAAACAAGTATTTTTTTGTACATATTTTATATATATATGATATAATCAAATAATTTGATTGATTTTAAATAAAAGTTTTAATTTTAATATAATAAATTTTTTCTTGTCCAAAATTTTTTAATATTATTAAGTTCAATCTTAGGGATTTCTCTTTTTTGGACAGGTTTTAATTAGATGAACAATCTATTAATCAGTTGAACGTTTCGTCCCTATATTTGGGACTTCCTCAGCAACTAAAATTTATTATGACATATTACTACTTATACAAATACAAAAAACTTAATAAAAGTTTTAATGTTTATTAATTAGAAAAATAATTATAAGTGAGAAAAGATTGACATCGTGTCTCGATAGCAATATTTTTATATTATTTAAAATGATCATTGAAATATATATGTTTCATTCGATTAATCGTAATTTATAACAAAATAACTTTTTGAATTTCTTATTATAAATATAATGATAAAGGATGGTTTTGAATGGTAGAGAGTAACGAAGCTGCTAAGCATTTGGTCTTTTGTCTCCGTTCGAATGGACAAAAGGGTGGAACTAAGCGTGGGGTTAATTTATAGTCGGGGATAGATATGAATGGTATATAGGGTGATCAACTTTTTTTTTTCAAAACGTGAATACTAACTTTACTATTTCTACACACTATTTCTTTTTCTTTTTTTTTCTATATGATATCATAAATTAATATTAATATAATTATAATATTGTTACGATTTATTATTAACAATAGCGAATTATATACGTGTATAGTTCATTTCAAGATAATTATTTAAAATAAAAGCTGAATTATTTCGATTCTATTTTATTTCATTCTTTTCCCACTAATCATTATACTAATCGTCAGATATTAGTAGCCGAGAATAAGCATTATACGATTATCGTATTGAGCAGTCGCTCGATGAGTTTCCTACGAGTGCCGTTGCGTCTAACTTTCAAGTGCTGTTATAGAAACGGAATGTGGTATAGCTTCTTAACTAAAGTGTCCTCCCCTTGCTTAGGATGTACCTTCGAGTGGGTAATGCTTAGAATAACGGGCTCTTTGAAAGCACACCGAGAAAGATAAGGACGGAGAAACGAAAGGGATAGAAACCGCGTTCCGAGAGAGAAAGTTACTGTTTAGATGAGATACTTTATCACAAATAATATCTTTCATACCCCTTTTTATCCAAATTCTAACGAAGGCATAGGTATGTGTCTGATAATTATAATATAGTTGACTAATTGTTAGTCCGAAAAATTTTAACACAAATTTATTTTACGCGATTTAAATTTGACAATACAAATTATTTATATTTATTTTTATCGAATAAATGATAAAAACATTTATTTTTAAATTTAAATCCTAACTTATTGTTAATCGTAATTATCACTTATGTGTGATAATTTTTTTATTATTTAATATATTATGATATTATATGACGATCATTTTTATTTTCATTTGTATTAGAACGAAGAGAAATTAATTAATTAATTAATAAAAGAAAATTGTATTAATAATGAATGTTTTTTTTTTTTTAGGTTCAAAGAGAACGAGACTTTCCGATCATGCTAAAGGAACGATATTAGCTGGGGATGATACGGGAAACGAAGACGATCGCGAATCAGATTCAGGTGGTGAGCTACGTGCCAATCATCCACTCGGTAAGTGGTTTCATCTTATTTAAGATTTATTTTATTTTTATTACTATATATTATCGATAAATGAGAAGATATCGTAAATAAGTACAATTTCATCGATTTATCACACGATAAAAATATACCTTATTTGTTTTCACCAATTATATATTCATTTTAAACAAGTATGTATTATTTATAAACAACGTATAATACATTTTGTACGATTGCTTTAATAACTTCGCTCGTAATTATTATTTTTTTAATTAAAGTAATAAAATATTTAGCAAACTGGGTCATACAAGAGGAATGCAATTAAATGAGCTTCCTGCGATATATTTAATCTTTTTACAGTTTAAATGACGTTAGTAAGTCAGAAGAACGCAATAAATTCAAAACACAACGTTTAATAACGTAATACAATATATATTATACATGAGGACTTATCGTAACTATAATAAACATTTAACTAACTTCTTTTCATACAAAATGAAAATTCAATTGAATTAAACTCTGTAATATAATCCCCTATAATATTAAGGATTAATATTATAAGGAATAATATAAATATTAATCCTGATATATTAATATTATATCATAATATAAATTCAATCAACGTAATTACAATGAAATGAAATTTAGTAAAATTACTTATCTTACAATTATTAGAGAAATTAAATACGATAAAGAGTATATTGTAATAAAAATCCGTAACATCGATAAAGAAAAAGTTCGAGAAAAAGAATAGAAAGGAAAAAATTGCAGTACGCGCAAGCGCATTATCTTCGAGCCAAGCCCCTTGATTCCGCAAACATGACGAATAGATGCGCGAACGCCGTTAAAATTTGAGTGTGAAAAGTTTGACGTGGGCAGCTAGGCAAGGTAATTTTTCCCTCTAACGTGTCTCTCTCTCTCTCTCACCCCTAACCTTTCCACACAATTCTACCAACACACACGAATACCATTTTAAAGAGAGACTCACTCGTGTACACATTCGCCGTTCACGTAAAACACATATTCACACACACGCACACACACACATACACTCGTGATTCTCTGCCATTCTCGCGGCTTCGACGAAGCCGCATGATTGGCGGTTACGCGAGTTTGCGCCAATCTCGTCTACCGACCTCCTCCAATAGCAAATTCCCTTGATACTGTAGCAATCCTCTCTCTCGGAAGCTCTAACAAGTGGAGGAAATTCCGTTTCGAGCTACTCCTCTTCCTTCGAGTTCCCACCTTCCGAGGTAAACCCCGGCACTCCCATAACCTCTCCCTATTCGTCTTTTCAAGATCGTTCTACCCCCTTGTCGTTCTTAAGAAAAGAACCCCGGTGGGTACAAAAGGGTTTTAGACTGGTCGTGTCGCGGTCCTATCCTTGTTCCAGGTATATATTATGGTAGAGTACATCTTCGAAATAGTTCTCGCGTTACATTCAACCGATACGGTTTTATTACTTCTCTTCTTTATTTTCCCCCTCCTCCACCTTTTGTTTTTTTTATTTATTTATTTTTAAATATAATTTTTTTAATATCTTACGATCATTTAAAAAAGTTTATTACTTTTATTATTCGTATAAAGTGAAAGTATTTTTAATATAGAAATTACGAGGGGGTAATTTTTATTAATACTCTTCTACGATTTTTTAATTATCTTTGCGATAATGTATATAATCATATAAATAATTTTATTTATTATATATTTGATTATTTGTGTAATAAGTTTGTCTATGTCTGATTAAAATCACATTATTTTGTATAATATAATATGTATTTTTTTTGTTCGTTCATAATTATTATTCGTATATTCTAATATTTAATTAAATTTACTTTTGTTTTGTATTATAGTTGTTTCCAGTCCCGTCGACAGTCAAGACGCCGAAGTAGCAAGAATGCGTACAAACAGCCTAAACGATTCCGAAGAAGGAAGCCCGGAGCCGGGTTCATCGAGTCCCACGCATACACCACCCCTAACGCCTGCACTTACACCACAAAGAGAAAGTACACCAGCACCGGAGAACCTAAGCTTGCGTAAAAGCGGAAGTCCACCACAGACACAGCAAACTCCGCAAGCGGTCGATCTCGTACAACCCAGACCAAGTCCGCCATTAGCATCCTTGGCAGTGAGTTCAATCAATTATTTTAATGTTATTATGTCAACAATTATGAAAATTATTCATTTAACGTCATCGATCAATTAATTACTAATTACATTTTTTTTTTATATAACATCTTATTCACAAATTAATCGTTTTAATTTACGAATTATATATTCGAAGTTGCACATGAAATGAAACATTATTCTATTGTTCGTCAATAATATTCATTTATAAATACCATTTATAAGCAACATTATGAACAAAGTATAAAGAATGATATAAAAATAGATTTTCAAGAACAATGTTTTTAATTATAAACAATCATGAATTAATTTGTTTATATTCGAATAAAATATAAACGATGTTCTCGTTAAATAATAATTGAAATAACTTTAATTCGTTTATCCCTTTTATCTCTCTTGAATTTATTCAATAAAATTTGTTAGGAAAATCCTTATTCTATGTTTCAGGCAGCAGCAACGTCGGTACATTTTCCTACATATGCACCACTTTACGGACCAGCGGTTAGTTCACTTTATTGTTCCCCGACAATCTATCAACATCAACATCATCCGAATGTACACGAGCCACGAGAAATACAAATGCAAATGCAAATGCAGAATATTCAACAACCATGTGGTATACAAGTTCAACAGCAACAACCACAACAGCAACAGCAACAACAACAACAGCAACAACAACAACAGCAGCAGCAACAACAAAGGTCTCCGGTCGACGTTTTACTTCGCGTATTTCCTGGAAGACGTCGAGCCGACGTAGAAGCCCTTCTACATCGATATAAGGGTGAGTTTTGTTATTCGAGAATAACATTACATATTTTCTCACGGAGTGTTTTAGATATTAATATATAATTATTAATCATCTATCAATTAAACAAAATCAATATATTTGTAAAATTTCTATCTAACATAAGTAGTTAAAAAAAAAACTGATGAAAAGTGGACAAATATATTTGTCTAATTAAACGCGAAAAAACAAAAAAAGAAGAAAAAAAACCCTATGAAATAAAATTGTATACCACTAGGTGACGTGGTATCAGCGATGGAAGTACTCGTATGCGAGGACAGTCTTCAACCAAAATCAGCGTTCTCACCATTGGCGGGTGCTTTGGCTTCAGCAGCAGCTGCTTCGGCATCAGTTTCAGCAGGTTACACGACACGCAGTGCTTATTGTACAACACCGATCCCATCAACGAGACATAGATTTCTCGCAGCACCTTACGCTGGTACCGGTTACCTACCAACCGTGATAAAACCACCTAATCAAAGTATTCACGCAAATGGTACTGGTGATGCCTATCGAGAAACCTCACCGGATGACGCCAGTGATAAAACCAGTTATTCCGAGTGACCTGAACAAGATAGGACCACTGTTTGGTCGTATTTGCAGTAGTCGAAGATATATTTCGACCGCCATTTTTTCATTATTTTTTTTTCCGAGAAGAACGAACTACATCTATAGGCTATTCTAATAAAAATCAAAGAAAAAAAGGAGAGCCGTTATTTGAAAAAAAAAAAGAAAGAATAAATTATCATCGTTCTCTCCGATCAAACTTTTCTTCCGGTTCGGACTCGATACCAATATGGCGGTTGTATAGAAGAAATCACGTCCTACCCCCCCCCCACCATCGAATTTGTATTTTTTTATATATATATATATATATATAGAGTTCTTTTCGCAAATTTTTTAGTAAAATATTAATCGCGTTGTTATTATATCGATATTTTTATTTTCATAATAATAATCAGATTACGAAACAATGGAACTTGCTATTGAATTTTTTTGATTTACGTTTAACGGCACTCTGAAAAATAATAAGTTACTCTCGTGTTAGATTAGGAAACAAAGATTTGAAGAGACACGCGTGGTTTGACGTGAATAAAGACTAGAAGAAAAGAAGGGGTGACCACCCTTTCGTACTTGTCCGCGACACTGAACCTAATGCGCGCGAACGAAATCGACTGGTCTGCTTACGGGCGAGCTGATTTTAAATCGTACGGAGTAGATCTCTATTCAACATCAAAGGGATTAGAATTTGCGCGTAGGAAAAGCTGGTTTTATCCTTACCAATGTCAGAAACAGTTTCGTACTAGTTTTAATTTTCGATAAGGATAGATCTACGCACGATTAACAACGTGTAACTATAATAAGTTTCTTTCTTTTTTTTTTTTGTGACAAAGAATCTAATCCGAGCAATCTTATTTTTTGTTGGAGAGAATTATCATTATTATTATTATTATTATTATTATTATTATTATTATTATTATTACAGAGAAATGTATTATTATTATTAAAGATTTTTATGTTTTTATTTTTATTATTTTTTTTTTTTTTTCACAAATGGCTACGAAATAAACGAGAAAAAGACTTTTATACGATCCTATTTCTTATCGCTTTAAGAAAAAAAAGAGAAAAAGAAAAAGGGAAAAATAACAAAACTGCATATAACTCCCTAATTATAAATAATAATTTTTGTTATATAAAAATGTTAAAGAAATTTTCTTAAATTTCTCCCCCAGCATAATTATGATTAATTTTCGTTAATATATATATATATTATAACAATGAATGAATTACCATCGAATGAAGCCCCCCTCCCCCCCCCCATACGATTACGTCTGGATGTGCACATGACAATCCGCCCGAGTAAAGCGATAAATATTATAACTTCCTGTCAACCCAAATTGTCCGCAAAACTCGCTGTCATTTCTACGAGAAACGAACGAACGAATAAACGAACGAACGAACGATTCGTTTTCGTACTTATTCATGAATAAATTAAATAAAAATACAAATGTTGACGATAATAAAATAGCGCGATGCTTTATGCGAAATTTTATTCCGATAATAATAATAAATGATCGATCTCGTCGATGGAAAATCATTTTGATCACGAAGATATACGATCAAGAGAAAGAGAGAAAGAGAGGGAGAGAGAGAGAGAGAGAAAGAAAAGGAAAGAAAAATAGTATACTATAATTATACATATAGATTCGGTTCGTTATAAAGATTATTATACTTTATACATGTATAAAGAGAATGCGAACTACGTTATTCGAAGTACGCATATTCGTAATATTAAAGTTTAATAAGTACGTATGTTGGATATAATATAAAAATAGGCCCAGAAATAATGAATTGTAAATATAATACTATGCGTGTGCGTGTGTGTGTGTGTGTGTATTGCCGATTGATTTATGTTACGAGGACGACCTTGAGATTGATTTCTTTTTTCGCGATTTGTCGCATTTGTAGTACGACGTTCTCTCTACATGTTCGAACAGTATAATTGTTACGCGCGTGCCCGTATGTTTGCGTGTGTATGTATAATATGTATGCATTTGAAAAAAAATTACAGAGAGAAAGAGAAAGAATGATTGAGCGAGTGAGAGAGAGAGAGAGAAAGAGTACGTGCGAGCACTCGAACGAGGAGAATGTTATATGTATTATCATTATTTCATTTATTTCCGTACCCTAATCCTTAGAATTTTGACCGAGATCTCGTAATAACGAGGTACAAGGTTTTGCGTGTAGCCTATCGATTAAACGCCCTTACTATTCGATAAAATTGCTAAGAATGAAAAGATAAGAGAAAGATAGAAAGAGAAAGAGAGAGATAGAGAGAAGAATTGGATAGTAGAAAGAAAAGCGTCAAAATGTGTTTAATCGAAAAATAATATTCTTGAAAAAAAAGGTGGATAAAAATGCAGTAAAGTAATCCTCCCCCTTTTCCGCCTCTCGAAAAAAAAAGAAAGAAAAAAAAAAGAGAAAAAAAAATAAATTAAAATAAAATATGAAAAGTTTGACGACCATGTACAACACTCGTTATACATACCATAAATACATGTTTTACGAAAGAGACGCGCGGCGCGGCGCCATCATAATTATGTATCTGCAATATACTTAGATTATACTTCTCCGTCTATACGGCCTCGAGAACGCACGTCGTACTTTGTAGTTACCAATAAATATGTTACGAAAAATTAAAAGAAGAAAAAAGATTAAAGAAAAAGCAGCAGCAGCAGCAGCCAGCCAGCCAATCAGCCAGCCAGCCAGCAGCAACAATAACAGAAAGAAAAAATGTATAGATCGGACGTAAAAAGTGAATAAACATATTGATACTCAATGATGAATTAATTACGTTAACACTTATACTATTCTTTATAAATAATTTAATCTTTTTTTCACTCAATTTTTTCTAATCTTCTATAGATAAGAAAAAAGAAAAAGGTAAGTACGTACGTTATTCTTATTTGTCAGTTTTTGTAGGTATTTCTTTTTTTTTCTTGATCTCCTTATATCTCTCATTTCTTATTCTTCTTTATTGATATTTTTTATTTATTTATTTATAGCTTCATATATTTCTTTCGTTAACACACACAAAACCCTTTATATAATCTCTTTATAATTATTATTTCATAATTCTCTTATTTAATATTTTGTCTTATCAAAGTAAGTATATATATATACATACAAATTAAAAATAATTCGTCTGTGTATACCTCTTAAAAAAGAATTCTTAAATTCGCTTACTTTCAAATACAATAATCTCCCTTTTTTTTCTTCGTAAGCTTTACTTGTATTTGTTCAAAGGGTAACACAGAGTGGCATGAAAAGAATATTCGCGTAATTCGAACGACTTTCGTGCGTGCCTCTGAAACATAGAATGAAAGAAAGAAAGAAAGAAATACAGAGAAAGAGAGAGAGAGAGAGAGAGAGAGAGAGAAAGAGAGAGAAAGTGAATGTATGAGTGAGAGTGAGAAAAAGATAGAAAGAAAAATTAGCCGATAAGGAACAGCAAGAGTGAACGTGACTTTTTGAACGACCCTCGTGTAAGCAAACGGCGACGAATTACGCGCGAGTTTCCGTGAATAGTTTTATGCTGTGTAGAAAACCGCTTTTAATATGACAAAAGAATAGTGAGTGAGCGGTGAGTGAGAGAGAGAGAGAGAGAGAGAGAGAGAGAGAGAGAGAGAGAGAACGAGAGGGTGAAGTAGGAAGAAAGGGAACGAAAATTAATATATAATGTAGCGTTGAAGTAGTATATGCGGTATCATAATTTCTTTTTCCACCATGCAACCGGGAACAGAATAAGGGTGGGTTCCAGTTGCTACGCCACCACTTTTTATTTTTCCTTCTCCTTTATTTTCTCTTTCTCTCTGTTTCTCTCTTTCTCTCTCTCTCTTTAACTCCCTTTTCCCACTCTGGATCTTTCTCAACGCTGAACGCGAGAGTAAAACGGGTATAGTCTCGCCTTAGAGGAATATAATCGACTGAACCTATTAGCGACACACGTTCCAACATTATCACACCGTTTCTATATATATATATATATATATATATAAAAATGCATATATATATATAGCCAAGTATTATCATCGAGAACGAAAGGCGTTCGAATGCATCTGCCAGATATTGCTTTTGGCCTTAACGTTAAAAGATTTCCATGCAAATCGTGTTGAGAGCAACGCCTACGTGCCTTCTTTCATCATCTTTAACAACAGAAGCCCAAAACTACTTCTTTTTTTCCCGTACACTTTTCTCCCCAATATAATAACATATTTCTTTTCTTTCGTTCATATCATCACATTTTTACCAGTCTTCTATATAATATTTTGACGATTAAAATACGTTATATTATATTGATGATATTATTGTATTACAAAACTCTCACGATATAAAATTGATTCAATTAATTATTATAGATTTTGTAATTTCGATCGTTATTAAATAATACATTATAATGAAGATTAATAATATAATATCGCGATCTTTTATATCGATATATTATATTTATATCGATTGGTTTTTATTTCTAATAAAGTAAAATGATTCTCTTTCTTTCCCTCAACCCTCCCCCCGCTACTCTCCGATTTACAATTAGATTTATTTCTTTTATTATTTTCTTTCGCTTACTTTTTCTCATATATTAATTTGACTTTTTCATTGTCGATTGGAACGCTAGTGGAAAATAGGAAGAAAGGGTGAACCACTTCTTGGTCTTACCTTTTTTCCCACTCCCCTCCCAATAAGAATGAGAAAGAAAAAGAGAGGAAATAGTATGAGAGAATAGTTCATCATTGATTTATATAATCTGTACGATTCATTAACGACAAATTCTGTATATCCCGGACCAATTCCACGATGGCGCAATCAAGGTGGCATCAAGAAAGGCATTTCTCGCCCTCGACTCAAACTACCAACAAGTATTTCAATATCCGTTCCAATATATTCCTATCGACCCTATAAACGTATGTGCGGTTATATTGGATTTTCCATCTGCCTCTTGCGCTAACCTTTTCCCTCCCCCCCTCCCAACTCTTTTCTCTCTTTCTCTCTCACTCTCTGTCTGTCTGTCTGTCTCTCTCTCTTTCTTTCTTTCTTTCTCTTGTTGATGTAGTGAATTGGTACGTGCCGACACAACCGTGTCCTTCGGTGTATATCGATGTACAATTTTCAAATGTCTACGTTTTATCCATTTTATAATACATTAAAAGATTTATACTTTCTTAGATAACGGACAAAAAAGAAACGTGCTTTTTTTCTCAAGTTCAATTAATTATTTAATTAAATATGATAATACTTTCTTCATCCTTCTTATTATTATCCTTTGGTTTTTGGTTATATATATATATAATAAAAGAAGAAGGAAAGAAATAAAAATGTATTTGATGCAAATTTATTTCTTTTTTTCCTTAGTTTCTTTTTTTCTTTTGTAATTAAAAAAAAAATTAAATTTCTCTTCTTATTAAAGTTAAAATAATTAAATTTCGGAATACAAAACATTTCGATTTATTTTGCTTGAAAAACAATTAAAAAAAAAACAAATAATATCCATTCACGGATATTAATAATCCGAATCAATTGTAAGAATTCTGCAAAAGTATGATGCGAAATGATCAAATTTATGAATTATCTCTAACAGAAATAAATTTCCTAACTATTTATTAACGAAAAGAAAAACAATTTTGTTTGACAAAGATGTACAATTAATGAACAATAGAAATAATAAAAGAGAAAGTATCAAGAAAAGAGATTAATTATGCGTATCTTTCGAGAGATCAATCCTACTTCACGTGTATGTGTGTCTTTATCTGTGTGTCCATGTATACATGAGACAATTCAACCCCCAGAAAAGGGATTACGCGAAACAATTTTCAAACTCGATAATATTAATGTCTAACAATGGGCGTGCTAAATTGAAATACAGACAATTCAGCATTGTCCTGATCACCCTTCTCATACAACCGTACGATAGAGTGCACACGCGCGCACACGCACGCACACACAGCGTGTATATCATGTATTCATGCACAAGTCGCTTACTAATCTCCGTTTCATTGATGTGTCCGCATTTACTCTCTCTCTCTCTCTCTTTCCGTGTCTCTTCTCTATATCCTAATATAGTTGTATTGAACAAGACGAGTACACATTTGAGGGTGAGAGTGTGAAAGTTGCGGTAGTGTTAGTGACGGTAGTAGTAGCGTGGTGATACGAAGGGGGTTGGAGGTGGCGAAGGCGCGAGAAACGACGTATAAACGAAATATTAATTAAATTGGCGAATATCTCTGTCCCTTCTTGCTTTCTCTATCTTTCCATTTATTTGTCCCTATGTATCTCACTCCGTGTACTTCACCCACCCCCACCCCTCTTCCCATCATTTCACCTCGACGCATATTCTTGTTTTTCTTTCTCTTTTTCTTTTGTCACTTATTTATTATGCATTTTACGCTTCAGATATTAATCATTCATATGGATGTATGTATACCATATATGGACACATATGTGTGTGTATATGTACTATATATGTACATCAAGATATAATATTGTATACGTACTCGTAACGCGATAAAACTGATTTAAATCAATTATCTCTTTTCTAAGAAGAAGGGGTGGGGGGGGGAAAGAAATAATTAAATAATTAAAATAATTAAACTCTTCTCTCGGATAATTGTGAAGGTAATTATGACGATGGAATAAATAACAAAAAAAAATTCATACTGTAATCTGTTTTATATTGCAAT
This sequence comes from Polistes canadensis, assembly GCF_001313835.1. Lineage (NCBI taxonomy): Eukaryota > Metazoa > Arthropoda > Insecta > Hymenoptera > Vespidae > Polistes > Polistes canadensis. Next base: position 773,426 of record NW_014569564.1, on the reverse strand, counting down.
TATTTATGCTGTAAAATAAATCATAAAATTAGTTATTATTGTAATTTTTCGATGAACGATTAATCAATTCGCTGTGTCGTAATTACCTGTACAATTGAAGAAAAGGATTATAGAAAGGAAGATAAATGTTCAATGTTATCTAATCCTTTTCTAATAATCTAAACCGTTCTTACAGTCACGCGTATTGTTCCTCGATGAGTATAAAAGGCCTATAAAGAGAAATTAAAAGAAAATAAAAAAAAAAAAAAGAAAAATAAAAAAATTATAAGAAAAAGAAGATTGTGCGGAGGTAGTAGTCCTAGCGGGTATTGTAATGTAAGTAATAGGAAGAGGGAGACAAAGGGAACAAAATACTGTCGGGGTGTCACCCTGGTGCAAACACTCCGCCGGTAGTGGTGGGCCACCGCGTCTAAACCCAAAGGACGACGGAAGAGAGTTTAAACTTTTAAGGAAAGTCTTCACTTTTGTCCCGTCGAAAGTTTTTCAAATTATGGCCGTGGCGCGTAGAGAAAGGTTGGTTCGCGGGGATAAAGTCCTGAGATTTATATCTATCCTCGCCAAGGTTATGAAGTTGAACTTTCAACTCAAAGCGCGGATGGGAACGGGTACGGGAAGAAGTAATAGGGAATTTTCCCCCACCGAGCTTGTACTATAATTAAGCCGCTTTTCTAATGGAGATCGATGGGTAAATTAGCGCCAACTTTCCACCGCCACTAACATATTTCCTTATTTCTTTATCGTTCACGCCATTAGAGTCAGAGATATTTTTTGGTTTTTTTTTTTTCTGTTTATGAGGAAAACGAAAAGCTTCATTCGCGTTCTATTATACTTCGTTGTAATTAATTGATATGATTATTGTAAATAATAATAATATAATAATAATAATAATAAAATTTCATTTTATTTGAACTTCGAAAAAAATGCATTTTGAAAAAATATTATTTAAAGCGAATTTACTGTTGCAATAATTCGTATATATTTTAATATCTTACCGATTAATAACACAAAACATTTTATTATATACATATTTTTAAAAAAAAAATTAAGAAAAAGTTTAAATTATATTCAGTTTAAATCCTCTTACAACTAGAAAATACAGTACATATTAGTTAACTCAGAGGGTGTACACCTGTGTTTTAACACAGTAACAGCTAATAAAAAGTATTCATAAATTATTATACGCGTAGATAACTTACCGATCGATTGCAGATATCAATATGATCTACGAAACTATCCTGCCATCAAATATTAAAATCTTGAAATAGCATAATAAGTACAAAAACCTCCAATCGGTACATAGAAACTTACAAGTCCCTTTTTTATCTACACAGTTTTATTTTAGTTACTACCGAAACCACCAGTGGGCGATAGTATGTAATTAACGCGATGACAGTACACTATCAAAGAGTGGTATAATACTATCAAAAAACGGTACAATACTATCAAAGAATACAGTATTACAGTACTTACTACCGCTTACTGGTGGTCCCGTTAATAACTAAAATGAAACTGGGTAGATAAAAAGGTTGTGAGCTTCTATGTACTTCTGTATTCTTTGGTTAAAGATTTATGTTGCACAAGTTTGACTCCCTTGAAGTTTGACGTTTGGTCAGCCTGCACGTACGTGTCCCTGCGTATCCCGCTCTGTCCCGTGTCTAGAACGGAGTGATATGAAAGCTGTTTGACGAGTCCTCAATTATTACCGAACTGTTTAATCTTACGTTCGGAGTCATGGAAGACGTATTTCAAAACGGTAATTATTGTAACGAGGCTAATGCAAATATGAGCACTTCGGAGGCATCGAAAGAGGTACGCATAGATATTTTTAAACATGTATACGTGCGTGCTACATTTAACTTTAGTAAATCTATGTGGTAAAATCAATACGTTCATTACCCTTCATTTCACATAGAATACAAACGTGTTGTGTGTTTACTGACTGTATATGTAATATACACGATATTGATTTCGTCGATAGTCATTTATTTCACATTTTATTCAGTTAGAAAGATATTTATTTTGAAACACTTTGGATTGTTCAATTGTTTATTACATATTATTTTACATTAATTTTTATCGTTATTCTTAATATCATTTTGATGTGTTAATGTCTTATACAAATGAAAATTGTTTACATGAAAATATTTATTTTAGGATTCTTTATTGGATCATATGGAAATTTTAATAGTGGAGGCTGAAAAGCGACCTAATGGACCATTAAATTTAAGAGAATTCTATACTGTGTACCTTATCGAAACCAAGTATGTATTAATGTATTTTACATTATGTTTATTGTAGAATATATTTGTGATAGTTTGAATTTGCAAGAGCAATGTAAGTTAAAAGCTGCATACTTTTATAGAGTTACAGATCTTACTTTCAAAGGTGCTTTAAGTATCACAAGTTCTTTATGGAGACGTTATACTGATTTTGAATTATTAAGAACATACTTAGACATTGCATATCCATATATCGTTTTACCACCATTGCCAGAGAAAAGAGTATTATACGCATGGCAGAAAGTCACAACAGATACATTTGATCCAGATTTTGTAGACCGACGAAGAGCAGGATTAGAGGTACGATACTCATCGTTCTAACTAATTTTATTATCTTCTATTCTTTAATTAAATTCTCTTACATATTATGCGCAGAATTTCCTACTAAGAGTAGCATCGCATCCTGTTCTCTCTCAAAATGAACACTTCATGGGATTTTTACAACAACGGGAAGGCTGGAGGGAACATATTCAAGAGATAAGTAAGTAGTCAAATAATTTTATTAAAATTACTTTTACATTTATTACGATATTAAATATGATCTATTTTTATTTTGTAGGTTATTTACGTTTAGCAGAGTCCAAGTTAAAAGCTCTTAGCGTAGCTGTTCGTCTAAGAAAACCAGATAAACGATTTGAAACATTAAAGAATTATGGAATTGAACTTCAGGTAAATTTTAATACATTTCAATACGGTAAAGTTACGAAATATAATACTTCTAAAAGTATGTAATATTTTTTTTAGAACAACCTTTGCAATCTTCTTAGAGTACGAGCCCGTCTTGTGGAAAAGCAATACAGTTTATATAAACTACATGCGAATTATGGTCGTGTGTTCAGTGAATGGAGCGCTATAGAAAAAGAAATGGGAGATGGTTTGCAGGTAGTAATAATTTAATATATATATGTATACATATATGATACCTTATTGTTCTTAAAATTTTGAAACAGACGCTGTCATGCATCTACAATATGATAATTTATTAAAAACAATCAGATGGTTATAAGCACACTGCATTACAGCATATTTTCTTAGAAATCAGGCCATTACTTGGACTCATTAGCAGCTACGATTGACACCACGCTTGAAGAAGAAGAACTTATAGCAGACCAATTAAAAGAATGGCTCTTTGGTGCTTCAGCTTTACAAGCTGTCGTTAGACGAAGAGAAGCTTTACAAGTGGCTAGGGATGAAGCTCAAGATGCGTTAATAGCTGCATGCGAACAAAAGGACAGGGTGATACAAGGTACATTTTTGTCTAATTGTGAATATATATATTTTCATTAAAGTGCATAATATTTTAATATCTTATGAAAATATATAAATGTAATATACATGGAAATTATTATAGGAAAATCAGGATTAATGTCCAGACTTTTTGGATCGGTCGATACAGAAGAAGTAAGAGAATTAAAAATTCTTCGATTGGAGCATAGAATCACACAGCAAAATGAGATGGTGAAACAAGTTGATGAGGACTTAAAGTATATATATATATTTTATGTTCTTCTTGTTTTTTATCTATAATTTTTAAATTATACAATAATACAATTATTATATTTATAACATATGTGCGTAGATCCTTTTCCAGCAAAGCTATGGTAGATATAGAAAGATTTCAACACCAAAAGGTCGTCGATTTAAAAGAAACCTTGGCAGCTTACTGTGTTCTACAATTTAAACTAGCTAGAAAGGTAAAAGTTGAATTTATACAAACAAATGTATTCATTTGTAAATTTATGTATGAATTTTATTGAATAATCTCGTTATCATTATTTGCAGAGTCTCCAAACTTGGCAGCATATTAAGGAATGTCTGGAAAGTATACCGTAAGTAAAAGTAATTTCAAAACGCGATTTTTAATCGATGTGAAAATAAAATTAATCATTCCAATTTTTCGCGTGACACATATAAATATATATATATATAATTATATATAAAAATATATTATATATATATATTTATGGATTCACTGAACTGTACGCTTATTAATATTATTGATATATAAGAATTTTTTTTTATCATTAGTTTAGTTCCATATGGGTGCGTGCGTACGGGTTATTTTGTACGCACACAGGCATATGTGTGTGTATACTATTCACATCGCGTTTGGATGTATAAATTTATGATACAATGTTATTTCGTATTTATATGCATTTAGTCGAACGTGACGTATTCGTTAATCAATACGCTAAAAACAAAAAAGAAGATATTATTATATTAAGATCACACATTTTAATCATGTTAAATATGTGGAAAAGCATTATCACATTTATTAGTAAATTACTTGCAGAATCTGCAAAATACATCATGCATAAAAACATACATAATTTTTGTTCGAGATTAATACGACGTACCAAATTTATCGGTACTTATCTGTCTTTTTTTTTTCTTTTTAATTATTTTATCATTATCTTCAACAACGCTAAAAGAAAAAGCTTTGTACTTTGTGCTTTATATATTATAAAAAACAAAAAAATCGTTTAATTAAACTCGTGCACGTTCAATGTCTCCGTATATTCGTATATTTCGTTAAATCTCCGATATATACGAGTCAAACTTTGTTGTATTTAGCATAGCAAATAATTCCAAATCTCTATATCATTATTTTATTTCAAAGCAAACGCTGCGCATTTTACTAAGTGTATTTTTACAAAATTCACTATGTAACCTTGAGTGCTTTAAGCAAATAAACGATGCCTGATTGAAATGAATTGTTTTATATAATAAAAAATAAAAAAAAAAATAAAAAAAAAATAATAAATAATCTACGAATAGATTTGATCATTTTCATTATAAATTCCGAAAAATCTTGTCGATATTTGTTTCCATCAGGCATCGTCTGACAATCTCCTATACATATGTCACAATGTTTCTAATCTTTATTGTCACTGAATATATAAATAATTATATATATATATATATATATATGTATGTATGTATATATATATGTATATATAATATATATATATATATATATTCCTATGGAGAAAAAGTACCAAATGAATGATACTTTTGTTTATTTGTGAAATATGTCTTTATTTATCCTTTTGTTATGAGTTATTTTATATTCACGTATAAAAAGAAATTTTATCTGTTAGTTTCACACGAAAGAAAAAAAATGTTTCTCTCAATCTTACATAAAAATAAAAATAAAAATAAAAATAAAAAATAATATATATTCTCAGAACTCATTATCACACATAAGTGTTTTTTTATTGTAATGCTAAGAAAAAAAAATGTATTTTGCAGTTTTTTTTGTTTTTCATTTCCCTTTTTTATGTTTGCATACTTGTTTTAGCAACACCATGACCAATGTAATCGATTTGTTATTAAGCATTATATGGAGTAATTTTTTGTAGAATGATAAATGATTCACGTGCGCTTATTAATTAACGTAATTATTTTTTTTATCCTTGACGTATTCTTCACCTCAGTATATTGTAAACGACATGTTTCTCTTTTTTTTCTCTCTCTTTTTAAAATACATCCGACGAGGAAAAGGAGAGTGTTAGAGATCCAGAATGTCTTAACATACAATAATATATATTTACATTAAAAATATTCATTTTTATACATTTTATACAGTATAGAAGAATACTGTCACAAGTTAAACGTGACGAGTTTTGATAGAGAACATTCCATAAATTTCATTATATCTAAATGTTCGCACAATTTTAATTGCAAATAATTATTTTATAATTCAATATTTTAGAATTTAATTTCTCTTATGACAGTTTAATGAAAGTTTTTCAATTGTAACAATATTTTTCTAAGCATGCGATTATTTCAAATCCTTACTTAACAATGTGTGACTTTATATATAAAAATTCTTTTATTTTAATTGATTATTTACAATATACAAACGAATATAGTAAAAAAGAGAGATAACACTCTTATTGGCAAGGAAAGAAGAGAAAATTATTATACTTATTATACGTAGTATAATGCTTATTACAACTAACTTTTTTATTTATATAAATAATAACATATACACATAACACTGAGCGTTAAATGTTAAAGTAAAAATGAAAACTAACTCGAGAGAAAAAATACGAAGGGTGGGCTTTAAGCCGATCGATTTTCTTTCCCTAGCTATTTAAAAAAAAAAAAGAAAAGAAAAGGCTATAATCTTGTGCATATTGCGTTCCCACTCCCTTATCCTTAAATTACGTATATTACACGTTATTGTGTTTTTATAATTCGAGAATGCTCAGTCTTCGGGACGATGATGCGGCTATTGAATATTTAAACTCGAAAAATTTATTATAAAAAGCTCATAAAACTAAAGTTCATTAAAAATGATTTCGAGTGTTATTAATTAACAATTTTCTCAATAATATTTGTGATTTCATTTTTATCTTTACATTATATTCCTAATCCTAACGATAAATCTTTCTCACATATTTTCTAACTATCACAGTGAGTAATTGTCATTTTAATAATTTTTCTTTTACAGTATTTTTGTTATAAACATTCGTACAATAAATTCATTATCAGTGATATTAATTAATCATTCATATATATTACATATATATATAATTATTAGTATACTTATGTGTGGCTCAAATAAAGTATTACGTACTATTTTCTTAGAAACTTATGAAGATATCTAGTTCAATTTTCCAGTAATTAAATGATACGGTGATTCCCTAGATTTTATTTTCATGAAACATAGTATTAATTTTTTGTTCGAATCGAATTAGCTGTTATTATATATTGTGCATTCCCTTACCTTTTTCTCTTTAAAAGTTACCTCATAAAATATATTGCATACTATCATTATTCACCTTATACTATTTAATTATCCTAAAAATGAAATCGTTATTTTAATTAGTTTATAAAAAAGACAGCTTGTAATACTTTATTTGAATCACATTGTACATATTATTAGACTCGAAATTGACATTCGCACTGATTAAAGTTCATTAAAGTTCATTATCTTTTTTTCAAGTCTCTTCCTTTAAAAAAAAAAAAGAATATTATCGAGATATTTAATTGCTGGGATTTATTATTAATGATGCGTATTGAAAATTAGATGTACTATCGATAAAACAGATCCCTCGGATTAAATGAATGAGCACTTTTTGTCGAGCACATATTTAATTATTATTTACGTTCTAACACGATCATGCTCGTTGCCTTCGTGTATGTTCCACAAAGTCATTGAAAATTCGCATTGTCGATTTGTATTGATGACGTTCGATATATTTTCGTCGTTGGACGACAAAGAATAATTTGTTCTTCGTGGAAATTTGAGATGTTTTAAGCCAGGTAGCCATTTAAAAAAACGTCGCCATCTTTTATCTTGAGCATCAATATCGGTGACCTTGAGAGTTGTATATCTCGTTGATTCAGGCCACCTAAGTTCGTTGTTTGATCGTTCGTCAGTCGATTTATTTTCAGAAGAACATCTTTCTTCGATCCTTGTCATTTTCGTATCTCTCGTATCGCGTTTTGTTTTTTCGTCTAAGTTCAACCCCGTCGTTTGTTTCGAGGGTCTTTCCAATGTGGTAGTAACAGACGATTTAAAAGAACGACGTGGACTGTCATCTCTTGCCGAATTTCCAGAACATTCGGTACTATCCTGTACCATACCCGTTCCTGCTGTTGCTGCTGTTCTCGAACCAACTGTCCTTTGTTGGGAACGGGATAGACTCGAATAAAAACGTTGATTCTGTCTAAGACCTGACATCCTGCAGCTTCTCGATAAAGTTTCCTATAAGAGAGATCCAAATATTTATGTTATTTTATTTGTCATAAGTTTTATTAATATATTTTTAGAAAGATACTCATTGGAGATATCATTAATCCATAAACTACTTTCAATGATTTTACTATAAATCATTCTCTCTCTCTCTGTCTCCAAGCAATATTTTTAAACTAATTTTATTTATCTTCATTGTTATAAAAAATTATGTACATAAATAATGTTGTTGTTCATTTTGGTAAAGCGTTTTTTGTCGAAAATATGTTTTCTAGTTACATATTTATTTTCGTTTATATGGTATACGAAAGCATATATCCACCGTACTGTCATGGCCAGTAGCTAAAGGGTTAATGATATTATGATAGATACTTTAAGGAAGGGGTTTCTGAGGAATATTAACTGACTTATGTTCTAAAATATGATCTTCAATTTATTCAACATGATGCGTACGTGACTACATCTCAGGTTGGCATTGTCCTTCGTCTATTCTTTAACCAAGTACATATGTTTTCCTTTCTTCATACTATCATTCTCTTTCATTTTCACTCATATTTTTTGAGTGGGTTCGATCTCTATCCATTTTTGGCCTAAGATCATCTGATAAAGAAAGACCATACGGAACCATTTGTCTCTTTTTTTTTTTTTTTACCTAAACAGATCTTGCGTCGTTCAAGGACATCTAAATCGAAACGTTTTCTCTCGTATTTTTATTATTCACACTACGGATGCATATTGAACTATGAACTTTTACAACAATGAATAACAAAAATAAAAACGATTGGTTTTTAATTTTTAAAATATCATCGTATTAGATTCATACGAAATTGTTAAAAGTTAAAAAAAAATCGTTCAGGAAAAAAATGAGATTTGACAAGTAACAAAAATGTAATAGTAATTATAAGAAATAATAGTCATTATTTAATTGACTTTTTCGTATTCTTTAAACAATTGAATATTTCTCTCTTACATTTTCTTTTGAATTAATTTTCATCGATATTTTTTCTTTTTTTTTCATTGAAACAAGTAGGACTAAAGAAATTTCCTAGCACTTACAATTTTATTTTCATATCAGGTTCGTTACTACTCGATTTTCCACGGTTCGAATATCTGTTTAGTTAGTTCGTGCTAGAAGTGTGTAATCCCAATGTAATTTTCTATTTGTGAAGTATTCTTCAAAGAAAAAGAAAAAAAGAATAGGAAAAAGAGAAAAATGTGTTTCCACGATTATTATTCGCTTGACGAATTTTTCACCCTATTTCATATCGTTTCCCGCGAAATGAAGTTAAATATTAAACGTGACGCGTAAAAGTTCACCCTAAAAGTTTTATCGATCGATATTGTGAATCAACCCAAAAAAATATATTCGATTACGAATATTTTAATTATTTTTACATTTTGCAAGGTGGTATACGAATAACTACATACATATTGGCTATTTGTTTTTTGTTTTGTTTTGTTTTCTTTTTTTCCAATTTAAAAGTTCGAAAAATAATTGATAAATCTTTTCCTCTCTTTGATTATTCGATTTTTTTAATATTAATTTTTATCATTTTCGCCAACGCACTTTCATTTATATGAAAATCAAAGTAAAATTTTGGCAAAATAAAAGAAAAAGAAAAAAGAAAGAAATAAGAAGGGAGGGATAAAGAAAAGTAGGAAACATAGAAGATGTAAGAAAAAAAGTTTGATCTCTTATATTTTTTCCCGTAAATATATGAAATACATATATGTATTATACATATATGTGAGTTAACGTCTGTTTCATAGCTTGTGTCGAGAGTTTGGAAAAAGTTAAGGAAAAATCTTTGGTTATATGTATGTGTATAGAAATTCACGTATTTGAAATTCGGTATATATATATGTACGTACAAATACGTTTTCGTTTTTAAGGTTGTATAAATATTTCCATATAACATAGTAAATTGCAAAAAAATCATTAAATTCTATCGATAACGTATAAAATAAGATTTATTACAAGAAAGAACGAGAGAAAAGTTTTATTTATTCTATAGATTCGACAAAATGTAAATTATCCTTGTATTATACTTATGCACACACTCGAACATGTCTTCAGAGTTTTCTCCAGGATACATCCTTAAATTTGATATTCCGATTTACGCATTACGTATTCAAATTTCGAATAATATTCTAATAGATGCAACAGAAAAACAAAATATCACAACTACTCGATCAGGATTATGGTATTTAAATTACGGTATATAAGAATACAATTTTATTTTATTTTATTTTTTTTTTTTTTTTTTTATTCTTCCTATATCTCTTCCTTTTATCAAATAATTTACATCATTTTTATTCTCCCTAAGATTTCTACGTTATATATCATTCAATTAAGGCTTAACAAAAATTTTGTTGATCTAATGAAAAAGTATATCGATATAATAATAATCCTGTTTCCAATACACCAATCAACTTACTTGTTTTCTTTTTTTAAATATTTTTTATTGCAATTCGCGTTTGAAAGATCTGAGAAGGAGTATCTTAAAAAATTGAATAACAATGTACCCTAGCGTGTTATTTTAAAAAGAAAAAAAAAGACCAATTTGATGTTATCTCCTACCTATCGATTATTTTAAATATTCTATCGAAAGAAATAAAGAAAGATGAAATTCAATGAACTTGATCTTGTGTGTATGCGAGGATTTCTTAACTCACCATAAAAGCCACTCGAAATTTATTCGACATGATGTTGTAAAGAATCGGATTGATGGTAGTGGAGACATAATAGAGGACTCCAGACACATAGGTCATCAATAGATTAAGGGATTCTACCCATTTACTGTAGGACGTGAAGTGATCTTCGCTATTGGTACCATAAATGGCGATCAATCGTTGAACGTGAAATGGCGCCCAGCAGATGAAGAATGCGACGACGACCGCGACTATAATCATGCAAAATAAATACACTCTTAGAAAATAAATACATATCAATTTTTTTTCCTTCCTCTTGGCAGGAGAGATAAATTTTAATTTTTTCTGTGTGGTGAATATTTTTCTTTTTTTTTTTTTTTTCTATTTTTTGTATTATAAAATATTATTACCATCCGATACGAGTTTAAGAAGAAAAATGTTAAACGTCGAGGTTTTTTTGTTCTTTATTTTTTTAGATTCGTCAACTTTTTTCACGTTGTCTATATATATATATAATATGAAATACAATGGATTGTTTAAAAAAACAAAATTATATTTAATTAACCTTGAATTAATTTAAGTTTATGTAAGCTTTACAAATAATAGAAAATTTACATAACAATTTTTTTGGATAAGTTACAGGAATTATTCTTATAATATTCATACTTTGATACTGAATAAATGTAAATGTATACGGTGACTGGTATAAATATTCGGATACGAAGTAATCTAAAGAATTATTGTTGCTATGCATCTTTATATTATTTATGGAAATAATGATTTTTTTTTCTTTGTTTTTTAATTAAGTAAGAATACTTATTTGAAATGCAATAAATATAGAATAATTTGCGATTTGGTAAAATTGAATATAATCTTAATTACATTTTATTAATAAAAAATATAGTTATATAAATAAGTGTTATATTTTTGTAGCCTCTAAAACAAAAATGTTTTAACTTATTAAAGTAGAGAAAAGTCATTATTTTTATAAATGATAAATGATAAATGATTCCCACACATATATGTATATGTGTGGGAATGATTTTTTGGATTTAGATGCTGTCGGAATATATTTATGCCAGTCACCGTAGCTTCATATATAATTGTATTTCTTTTAATATTTGATTTATAACCGCGCAAAGAGTAAATTTAATTTTTGTTAAAAAAAAAAAATACCTTTTCGTCGTTTCAAAGATGTAAATTTTTTTTAACGACGAAAATATTACACGAACAAAACGTATCCAAGTTTTTTTTTTTCATATGTCAAGGGTTTAATTAACAAAATATTTGTTTTTCTTTATATTCTTCTCTAGTTTTGAATTACAAACGATTGAAATAAATCAGTAACTCGTTGAAAGACATTTGATGTGATCAATAAATCAAATTGGTAATCCGTTATTGGCTTTACGTATCATTATTTATCTTCAATGTTTTTTTATTTTTCTACAACGTATTACGAAATCTTTTTAAAATCCATTCCAGAGATTTTTGTTGTAAACGAATCTATTGTTCATGTACGAGTCACAAATCGACGTCGTTAACAAAATTAAATTAATGATATTAAATATCAAGTGTCAAGGAAGGAATAATATTTGAAAGTAAGAACGCAAAACTTAATTGTATTCTTGACAATCTTTTTGATCTTTAATTTTTATTAAGTTTGTTTATTTCTTTCATCGAGAATGCACTGGGATCGTAAACGATGATGCATAACAAGTTATGTTTACTATTCCTTTAAATATATATATGTATTATCGATGCACAATATTTATCTTTTTGTTTACATAAACTCAGCATGAAAAAATAATTTGAATATTTAGTTTTTATTTGAAATTATTTCTACACGAAATAAATAAAATATTAATTTCTCTTTAAATTGATAATTTATATACAATTACATTACTTTCCTTACGACGATGATCTATCTAACTACATTATTAATGTACAAAATAGTAGATAAAAAAAAGTATTACATCTCTTAAGTAAATTTACTCGGATCAGAGTAATAAAATAAAAAAAAAAAAAAAGAAAAAGGGTAAAAAAATAAAAATGATATAGTTCGCGTATTATTCCCTACTTTTCTTTTTTTTCGTTGTAATTTCCGTAAAAAAATTCTTATCGCGATCGTTATTCTTTTTCCCTTTTTTTTTTCGATTTATTATTCTGCCTCTTTTTTCCGTCGGCCACTCGAATCAAGGCTGACCTCTTCTTGACCTCATCCTACCTGCTGTACCCCCATACCCCCAAACGATATTCGCATTTCCGATGTGGAAATCGAGCTCTCAACTTAATTCAACTCGTTCAACTTTTCTGATCCTAAGTCGATATGAAATTGAACTATGTGTTCGTATGTTTTTTTTATATTTTATCTGTTTCTCTTTCTCTCTTTTTAATATGTTTCTTTATATTCTCTATCGCATTTCTTTTTTTTTTTTTTTTTTTTTATTTTATTACTCT
>NW_014569564.1:758462-760105 GCF_001313835.1 Polistes canadensis | reverse complement strand
ATATATACTAATACTGTATGTATAAATGATGGTGTTCAATTTATGAAATAAAAATCAACGGTACGTTATAATACGATTAAATCGAGAAATAATTTTCAATTAAGAAAAAACAAAAAAGAAAGTGCAATCGTGTTTTCGCAATTCATACGAACGAAGATGGGTTCAACTTTACGCGAAGAAAAAGAATAAATGAAAATTAAAAGGAAAAAATAGAAAAAAAATTATATAAAATTATATGACCAGAGAGTATTATCCGTGACTTGAATATTCACGTACTTCTTGATGCGAGCTACGTTTATATCATTTATATTCGTGCTATAACATTTTTTTGTCGCCAAATGCTGTTTTCGGATGCTTCTCACTCAACAAAATTATATTATTTATTTTAAAGCTCGCCGGTAGAAAAATTTACAAAATATGTTTTTACATACGTACGCATAACATTGCCGAAGGTTTTGTCCCCACATTCTCTTTAAAATAAAAAAAAAATGAAATAAAAAATATATGTTAAAAAAAAAAAAACAACCAATTTTATGCATTACCACGAAAAAGGAGTAGTAGTCAGGATCTCCTATAGAATAATGCAATGTTTTTCGTAGAAGAAATGCAGGAACAGAGGTAGACAAAAATTATTTCGTACTTAGAGAGAGAGAGAGAGAGAAAATATATATATATATATATCTACTATATATATAGAATATATATCTACTATAATAGTTCTAGTATAATAATATATATATATAGTAGATAATATATATAATGTGTGAATACTATATATATTATATAGTGGATACATAATAAAAGTACATTATATTCTCTCTCTCTCTCTCTCTCTCTCTCTCTCTCTCTCTCTCTCTCTCTCTCTCTCTTGTCTGCTCGTATATGTTATTCGACCGGATACCGTATATAACAGCGTGAAAAATAAAATGACTTGAACATTATTAGGTGTACAGATTGCAACACGAATAAAAAGTAAATAAATCATGAACCTATTTTATTATGCATTTTTTATTGTTCTCTTCGTTTTTTTCCGTTTCTTTTTTTTTAACGATTTATCCAATATGGGGATTCGTAAAAAAGAAAAGCTTTTGTTCGTTCGCGTTTCTTTAGAATGAGGGCCACACAAAGCGCGTTGATCCCCAATGGCGCAAAAATTTTAAATTGTCATCAGTTTATTCTTAAAACTTTATACTTTTTTTCCACTTTTTTTTTTGTATCACATTATTTACATCCGTTCTCATAACTAGGTCGATACAACGTGTTATGCAAATCGACATTTCGAATTACAGCTACTTACATATAGTACATATATATATGTGTGTATGTATATGTATGCACTTTGATGTGTGCTTATATTTTTATATAAGAAGGTATCTATTTCAAGAAAATTATATTGTTTTTCATATTTCTTCTTTACAAGACGATAATAACAATCGCGATCGAAGTTTTTATGTAAAACAATAGGAAAAGAAAATGTATAAGAAATATAACAAAAATATTACACTTCAGCGACCTTTGCGTTTATTGATTGCATTTCGATCGTTAACAACATTTTCTATATTTCCAACAATTCCAACGTTCGTTTTTAATTACCATATTTTTCAAAAGAGAGAAAAATAAATATACAAGAAAAAAACAAACAG
>NW_014569564.1:738997-758238 GCF_001313835.1 Polistes canadensis | reverse complement strand
AGAATAATATAAATATATATATAATATTTTTCTTTTGTTTTTAAATCATGGCAATTAATATACACAAATTGATAATTGTCATTGTTGAATCGCTTTTGTGCACTTCGATTTAAATCGTTGAAAGTAACACCTTGGAATTAATAATAATGATAAGCTAATTAAGTAAGTAACGTTTGTTTTTTTATGTTAATTAACCGTTACGCCAAGTCAAAGTTTGAACGGCAAAAACTTTTATACTTCTTCGACAAGCTTGAAATGCGACGAAGAAAGAATAAAAATAAACAGTAAATAAAAAATGCATCGATTATTTACGCGTAAAATGGTCCAAAAATAAAACCAACAATTCCTTTTAAAGCTAACATGATGATTCGTTGAATATTATACACCAAACTTGTATATCGATTTCTTCGACATTACTCGATTATGTCAACGTGTATTTGATGAATATGCATGTACTTGCATATACCGTTTCTTGTATAACAATGGCTCCGAAGTGGAATTCGAAAATTTACTTCGAAGAAAAATTTCCACGTTGGTTCGATGGAAAAATCTTAGCATTAAATTAAATTCGATATATATTCGTTTGATAAGATATATATTGCATAGTATCATTAACACTGCAATAGATAATTTTTATATATATATATATATATATATCATATTTTTCTATTTGTGTTGATTATTTGTCTTACTAAAAAAATTATTTAAAATTGCAAATTTGTTTAATCTTTCTCAGAGGAAAATATTTATTTTTAAATTCGAGATAAATATTTATTATTCGAACGATACTTAAATATTCAGGAGATATATCTATTTTAGTTTATATCATATTTTTTGAATTTTGTATATTATCTATCTTATCGCTAAACTAATAACGCTTTACGTGATAAGAATGTTTTTTAGTATAATTTTTTGTTTTTTTCCTTGAATATATTTTTGTTGTATATAAAGTAAGATTACGCAGTGTCAATTATATGCAATAATATTTTGCGAGAATGATTTTGTTACCGTTATTATTATCAGTATTATCTGAAATATTTCTATTTTTTTACGTTGGAACTTTTTGATATATATATATATATAGTATACGATGTTACAATATTCGTTCGCAAAGGGCTAATAAAGTTACATAATTAATCTAATCTAATTTTTTCGTACAGTTATTTTAATATATAATTTATTAAAAATTATTATAAATATTGAAATTATTTATTGTATATATTTTCACATCGATTCAAACAATAATTTTTTAGTGCAAAGTACATCGTTAATTTTCTTCTCTCTCTCTCTCTCTATTTTTGTTTCTTTCCATTGTAATATACGACACGTGGCAATTAAATCGTCTAATTGAAATCAAAGTAATTTCGAACGTAATTGGTAGATTGTTTCGTTCGATTATCGTGAAAGTAAATAACAAATTAGATTATTCCAACAAAATCTCCACGTATCTATATACGTAATATTAATTATGTATAAGTCAATGAAACGATACGTATTTCCTGAATTTAATGAATGATCAAAGAGTTGAACTAAAGTTACATTAAATCTCGATGAAATTTGAATGATGGATCTAGCTGAAAATATAAATACGTCATGCTAACGTTGTGTTTCTATGAATGAGAAAGTGATCGTGACTTTGAATGAATGTATGTGTTTGTATAAATTACTTTGTCGTTTCATCATTTCATTCTTTTATATTTGTACGATACACACGGTATATATGGCTATACATTACGTATGAATTATTTCTTTCTAAAAATTTATCACAACAATAACACACTCTTTTTCTTATTATACATATATATTTTTTTTTTTATATAGAGTGGGTGTATTTTAATTAAGAATATTTGCATTTGTAAATTTATAGATGCATGATAATACTTGAAAACAATTTTAATATATTAATCGATAGCTTTCGTTTTTATTTGTAATCTTTTTAAAAATGACAATTGCAATGTCCCACCTTATATATATATTTATTTTTTTATCTATCTTCTTTAATTACACTACATAAAAATTTTACAAGATTATTATTTAATTTTATTTACAATCCGATAACGAGATTTACATGATTGATTAGACATATGTTGAGACATTAACAAAAAAAATAATACTCGGTTTTTATTCGATAATAATATTCTATGAAACATTCCATTTATTCATTAATGAAAAAAATTTACATATATATATATATATATATATAAAAAAATATTACATATATATTAAATGTTAATATTGAAACATAAAAATAAATGAAATAAAATAATATGATAGAATTTTGACGCGATTCTTTAACAAAAGCAGGTACTATAATATAATGACTATAATAATAGCACATTATCGCGTTCATAGAATCTCTACCCATTTTCTTTCAGTACTAAATCAATTTTTTTACTGCAACTCAAAGCAATTAATTTTTATGCACTTCATGTATCTACTTAGAAAAAAAAAAAGATACGAACGAGATCTTCAATGCATTTATCGTCTTCGCGATTCTTAATTTCTTTGGTAGATATAGTTATATAATGATGCATGTAACTTGTTAATGAAAATTATAGCTTTTTTTTTTTTCTTCTTTTCCTATTTTTCTTTTTAAATACCAGAGATTATATCTTTGTTACGTGTCAATCGATTAAGTGGAAAAATAATCGGATGGTATGTAAATCTATGGAAAATGTGTATTTCAATTTGAAATAAAATTTTACGAACTAAAACATAATTTCAATGCGAATTAACGAATTTATCGTAATGACAAAATTAAAAAGTAAATCTTATAGTTGGAATTAGATAAAGAAAATAAAAATTTATATTTTAAATAGAAATTTATAAAATGTGAAAAATATGAATGTAACGTGTTAGTACAATTATATAACTTGTATATATATATATTAAATCTGAGAAAAAAAAACAATTTTATATACAATAACTTTATTGAAATAGAAGAAAGTACATTTGTATTCTTATAAAATAAAAGTAAAAAAAAATGGAACGAAATAAAATAACTTGAAATAGTAATAAAAAATTGATTTCCGAATGGCATTCGAGCTTTTCAAGCTACGTTAAAAAAAAGAAAAAAAAATTGTTAACGATTGTTCCAGATAAAACATTTTACCTTATCCCTTTTTTTTTCCTTTTTTTTTTTTTCTTTTACCGTCCACATGTCTAACCCACCCCCAACGTGTAATAGCACATTGATTCTCCAACATATCAAAGGACCAACATTTTTCTTTCTTTCCTTTTTGTTTCCTTTTCTATCAACGTACCAACATTCTTTTCTCCTTTCTACCTTTCTCTTTCCTGTTAACCGAACCCTCTCCTTCTTATGTTAGATTTCTTGACTTGTATGAATGCCATTCTTACGGGGGAAGCTATGCAATAAATTTCAATCGTGACATTTAAAATAAGATTATTATATATTATTATTCAAAACTTTCTGATAAGATTATAAAATACGTTTTTATTTGTTATATTTACATATATATCGTTAATTTTTTTTCTTTATCAATAATATTATATTTCTTTTGGTGTACGCGTATATGAATATATTTATGGAATAATATTGTAAAAATATTTTTTTGTTAAATTTAATTTTAATATTTTATTATATTGTGTGGTACTCGTTTAGGCACCGAAGTAAAAAATTAATAATAAGTGAAAATTAATGTTATTATTTATTTATTTTTTTTTTATAATATAAGAAAGCATTTGATTAATTGCAAAATTTGTTTTATTTTATTTTACAAAATGATTAATTATATTAATTCAAGTTCCAACGATAGCGTGTAAACATGCACTTTTTGTACATTGCTCTCTTAAGATACTCTTAAAGGTATCTAAAAGATTAAATAAACAATGATAATATGTTTTATTAGAAATTCCATTATTAGTTATAGTTCAACTTTCTATTTTATTATATTATATCATAATATATTATATTAATATATAAAAATCGCGTTAATATTACAATTGATTATTAAATAAAAACATTATATAATAAACATAATATTATATTATAAAATTTTTATATTTTTGTCGATATAAAATATGAAAACTTGTGACATTATTTATTAATTAGCTTAATATATTGTACATGAAAAATAAAAAATAAAAATGATACACTCTAAGGGCCAATTATTTTTATTTTATTTTTTGTTGTTGTTATTTTCTTATTGTGTAATTTAAGAAGCATTTTTAATGAGTAAAATATTATTATAGTATACATTTTTAATATCGTATTACATTTACCGATATAACTATCGTACGTAACTCTGTTTCGTAACTTTAAGACGTACTAGAAGTTTTCTTACCGAAAAGAAGAAGAAGAAAAAGAAGAAGAACGTAAGGAAAATTGTAAGAATTAAAAATCAATATCGATGCATTTTTGTTCAACGTGTAACACACATCTTCGAATATAATATTTTCTATTCATTTTTTCTTATATATATGCATGACGTGGTACTTACTAATCATAAGAGATCGCGATCATGTTAGAAAACTTTGACCGATCGATGTCGACCATTCCGTTATAATATTTACATTTTCTTTGTATTTACACTCCACATCAACTAGGTCTACTAGGGTTGCCAATATAAAAATATAAATGCAAAAATCAACGTTCCAATTTCTTTTTCAAAAGGAAGAAACCGTATTTATATCATTTCATGTATAGACAATTTCATGGTTTATCTCGAACATTAAACGTATCACGATTGGTTACATTTTACATGTAACATGGTTATATTTTACACTGTTATTTTTGATAAAAATAGATGTACGTAAACTTTTGATATATATTATATTTAAATCTATTATACTACATAATATTTTGTATTCACTTTCTTCAAACTCATCAATTATAAATTATATGATATTAAATCTTAAATTGTTTCTACACAAAATCATATTTGAGAGTTATATGTATTAATCAATATTCAATTGCATTATTAATTTTCAAGAAATATTACAAAATATTAATTACTTTTAAAAAATGTGAGATAAATATAAGTGAATTAATTATAAGACATTGTAAAAAACTTTGTAAGTTGTGCAATAAAAACCTGATTATATTATTAATTACTTTTAAAATATTAAAATATATTATTTCTATAAAATGAAGTTTTAATAATCATATCTTTAGATTTATATCATATATGGATGTAGGAGTTTTTCATGTTAAGGACTATTAGTTTTCATCGTTGAACTTGATTACGTCATTTAATCGAATAAAATCGTGTCAATAGATCAAGATAAAGGGTCATGTGATCGAAGAGACAGGTTAATTTGGAAAGAACTTTACCCATTTAATTCTCATTGCATTGTCATCCGTAGAAAAGGTGAGTCGTAGAAGTAAACTAATCGATATTGCGAACACATTAGCGACCTAAACAAGTTTCTTAAACATTAGATAGATGTTTCTGTAGGTATCCGTACATATATATATGAATTATAAGCATGTGTGAAACTTTATTCACAATTACTAGCTATTACGTGCGTAGGGTAAAAGTGGAGAAGGTGAAATCATTTAACTCTTTATCTTGTCTCCATCTGATTGTCTTTGACAACGAGCATACTACAACATATAGTTAATAATTTTACCATTGAAACTTATTTAGCTAGGTCATTGCCTTTTACGAATTCTTCTTTTATACCTTTATAAAGAATAATACGATCTTTGACCTTTGACCATTGCTTTTTAATCTCCCAAAAAATTAAACGAATTTTCTCTAATTTCAATTGATGATTATTATTCGATCAAAAATTGAATGACTATTAAATTTAATCGAAATGATATTAAAAACATTGACATATTCCACTGTCAATAATTATCGACATATATGTCTCTCGTATAATTTCCATCCTAAAAAAAAAAAAAAAATGAACAAAAATATTTCCGTATTTCATTATTTACTCGTATGCTTGAACGTAAGTAAACAAGAAATAAAAAGGGTACAAATATCTTCCTTTCCTTTTTCCGGTTTATTCGAAATCCTCGCAAATTTACTTTCCTTTTATCTGTTAGTTTCGTAACTTCGAAAGCATTGATCGAGAATCTGCCCGAGTTGAATAAATTTCGGTTATGTGTTCGCGGCATGGTTGTTATTATTATTATTATTATTATTATTATTATTATTATTATTATTACAAAGTAGCGTAAATTTATTTCGGATGTTACGTAATAAATGTCAGTATTACACTTTTCAAAAATGGGAATGAAATTTCGAGATATTAAATTGACAAACAAGACGTAAAAATAATTTTTCTCGATTTATGGAAATAAATTGGAGTATTACTTAACAATAGTAATATATATATATATACCTATATACGCAGGCATAAATAAAATTCGTAAATTACAAATGTTGCACACAAATAATCAACTTTAATTGAATCAATTGTAAATCCGAGACATACTAAGCGGTCGATTTAAATTCTCATTGTGTTCAATTTGATTAGGATGATTTATATATTAATTAAACCAAACCACTAACGAGCAAGCCAATTCATGTACGTTGAGTACGTACTAACAATTAGAAGCAAATTCAAGGAGGATGAAATTGAGATGGATTATCGAGAAGACAATTTATCGTTTCATGACAAAGTCAGATTCAGATTCAGATTTTTCATTGATTATTTATGTTTTCATAAATATATCTTAAATTTAAATTGATGATAATAATAATGAACACGTTAAAATTGAATTATACAATAACTATCGTAATTGTTTCCAGACATAAAGATACGAGACTGTGCAAATTGCTATACTTTTTTTTTTGTATTTTTATTTTACCCTCATCATCGAGAAATATATTTTTAATTTATTAAATCTCGCTAATCTCTAAGGTAATTTAAAAAAAAACGTTTTCAAATTATGTCTGAAAATTTAAGTACTATTCACCGACGATTTTAAAACTACTCAGTCAAGTGTTAAAAAGAAAGAGAGAGAGAGAGAGAGAGAGAGAGAGAGAGAAATTAAAATCATCGAATAACTTAAATTTATCTCAAAAAAATTCGAACGAACGTGTTGGCCTTTTGAATCGTTCTCGAGTGAAAAAACAAATATTACTTTTAAATATACACTAAATTAATTTTGTTGGTGAAACTAAAAACAAATTTTTATCTTCTTGACCTTATTGTTAGTAGTTAATAATGCAAAGCAATCAACGAACTCGTTTATTGTTTTCGAGATTGATTAAAATAAATAAAGCAAGAGTGACGAGAGAATTCCTTGGCGTATCGTTACAAACGTATCTTTGTATTGCTTTTTATTCGTAATTAAAATTTGTTTATTGAAAAAAAAAAGAAACTCCAGGATACAAAAAGAACAAAGTTCGAAGATGTAAAAAGTAATCGTGGATTTGGTTGCGATACGTGAAGGATAAAATTTAATTGTTCAATCGAATTATGTGTCGAAATTATGAAAATCATTTAAATAGTTCATCTCTACAAATATTTATCTAATAATATTGAATGTAAAAAAATAAATAGAAATTTATATCATTTACTATCAGCGATGTTTTATGACAATAGAAATGATTCAAAAGCTTGTAATTCAATTTCATAATTGAAGAAAAAATTATTATTTTCCCCCTAGCCCTCTTCCCCACTTTTCTATAAACTCATCTAATTTACAAGCATTATCGAACTTTTTTATTAACAAAATGTTTCAGTGTGAGTAATTGTATAGTCGAAATTCTACATATTATACAATATATACAAATTATATATATATATTTTCTTATAAGTTTCACGTGTTTATATATGCATTTATTTTTTGTATAAAAATTAAAAACAATTAATTAGAGGATTAAGATATATGAAATAAAAACTTACCGAGCATTTTAAGAACTTTCTTCGAATTTCTGCCAGGATGATGTTTACAACTTCTCTGAGATTCTCCACCGTTTCCAGGTTTTCTCTTCATCATATTAGATTTTCTTAATTTAAGACCAATAAGAATGTATAGAACGGTTATTAAACTCATAGGTACGATGAAGAATAAGAAAGTTGACATCTCGAAGGAATGTTTTATTATAACTCGTTTCACCGTACACATAACGATATCTTGATTAGGATTAACAACACCAAATTGTAATGCCTGAGGTAACGCGAATGACAATCCAACTAACCAGATAACTAAGATTAATTTAACGGCACGTGATAATTTCGACATGGTCTGTGACAAAAATGGATGACAAATGGCAACGTATCTTTCAACGGTAAATGCCGTGATCGTTAAAACCGATGCGTTGGTTGAAGTTTCAGCAGCCAATCCACGAATAACACAAAAACCTTCCCCAAAAATATACGAATATTTGCACCATACCAAATACATTTCGGCCGGTAAACCGGATATTAAAAGCAACAAGTCCGATATTGCTAAACTAAAAAGATAATAATTCGTTGCCGTGTGCATCGACTTGTTGCGTGCAATCACGATACACGTGCTTATGTTACCTATAGTACCACTTATGAATATCGATGCATAGATTATGGTTACGGGTATTACTATATACAAAGAATCCCTTCGTATTATCGTCGGTAAACTTTCTTCGTTTAATATACTTGATGTATTATTATGATAACACGATTCACAGTTTAATTGTTGAAGAATATTATCCTTAAGCGTTGAATAAAATGCACTTGTTGGTGCTACCAAACTAGCTGACAGAGTATTATCCATCGTTTCTTTTATCTTCTTTTCTTTAAGATCATAACTTTTCAAATTGACATTTGATTTTTATTTCTGATTTTTCTTTTATAAACATTCTTCGATCTTTTCGTTATTTTTCTTTCTTTACTTTATATATATATATTTTTTTTTTCTTTACTTAAAACTTGTAGCCGGTCGAAATGAACGTTTAATTTCACTTATGATTTTTCTTTTTTCGTTAAGCAATGCTCTTTTTTTCTTTTTTTTTTTTTTTTCTTTTGGTTCGTTCGAAAATAAACGTAGTTTTTGTGTTATTTAAGATCTCGAAGAAGAGTTGAGAGGATTTTTCTGCTATTTTTCTTCTGTTGCCTTCTAATTGATTTTGCTCCCACGTGATATTGGTAAGAATACGTAGGAGGGATACGAAAGAGATCGGAATCGTTTCTTTTCTTTTCTTTTCTTTTTTTTTTCTTCCCCCCCTTTGTAAATTGATTTTGATATCCACGTGACACCTCGGGAATGACACTCGAGAAGATAAAGTAAAAATAATTCAAATAAAAAAAGAGAAAGAAAAAGAAAGGAAACAAAAAGGAGAACTATATAATTCTATCTTATAAAATATATATATAAATAATTTTACTTCACCTACGAGATAGAACACACGCAATATTCAACAAAAATACGAAAATAAAGTGACGACGAGAATGGGGGTTGAAAAAAAAAAGAAAAAAAAAAGAACGTTTGAAAATAAACAAGAAAACAACAACGATCGACTAGAAACAAAAAAAAAACAAATAGAAAAAGAAAAAAGAAAAACTGGAAAACCAATCGGAATTTTTTTCCCCCCTTTCACACAACAAACAAAATTTCTATATAATTCTATACAACAGATTTTTGTGCATATAAAGAAAACGTGATTTTCTTCGGATGTGTGTGATGGATATACGCGAGAATAATAAAAAAAAATGAAATATAGAGGAAAGAATATAGGGTCGGAAAAAGAAATAAAAAAAGATGTTGTCGTTTTATAATATCGCACACGAGACCGTCACGAGTGCCGCACGAATCGCGACTGAGACGTTAAACACAAACGCGAAGAGGAGGAAATACCGGCCGGCACTTTCTGCGTCGTCTCTGACCATCCTCTTCCTCCTCCTCCTCTTCCATCTCCTTTTGCACCACCTCCTTTTCCTCTTTCTCGCGAAGAGGGGTATTCCATTTATCCGTAATAAATCAGTACTCTTCCTAACCCGCAGTTAATGGGTCGTATGCCCCATTCAGGCCCAATAACCAACACCTAAATATAACGAACGTACTAACCAATTTTAATTTTAACACACTAAACGTACCAACAGGTTTGTTCTAATGATCGTGTCCTGGAATTTGTAAAAATCTTTTATTAAACTGAACCAAAAATTCGCGTGAGTTTATTGTGTTATAAATTGCATAATGAATTGTTTGTTTGTATGAAACTTACTTTGGAAATAATAATAATTAAAAAAAGCACGAACTTTTTGGTTTATTCTAATAATTTGTACAAAAATTTGCTTGAAAACGCATATAATGTGAATACATTAATCATTTTGAAATAAAAGAAGATATATATTGTTTACTATTCAATTGAGAAATGGTCATTTGACTGCTCACGGTATAGGAATAGGTATAATATATTAAATTTTGATACGTTTAATATTAATTTTTATTTTTATTTCACTGAGATCAGTAACTACCCCCTAAGGGGTTGCAACTTATCAGTACACGTTTGTTATTTGTAGCTAAATTAAATTATGTGAGTGCTGAATACTTTTAGCTTAAATGTTTTTTAGAAACGGAATAGTTTATTATTAATACGACTGTTTCCGTTAATTAATATTATTAACTCTACAGATTCTATAATAATAAATTGTATTTAATAATTAAAATTTTTTTGTTTCTTATATATAATTTTCGTGTGACAAGTTTCAAAACAATAATCAATACGTAACATTACAGTATTTTACATCATTTCATATTGACGAACAAGTTTGAAAACTTTTAGCAAACGCATATATGTGTCTATAACAGTCAAAGGGTTAATGCATGTGACGTAACGAAGTAACCGGGCTCCACAATTTGCGGATTGGACCATGAATCTTTTTCCAGTGCACATGAAGATTCGATCAGCTGATGTTGGTAGTCTCTAACGCCTAAGAGAGTTATTCTAAATTTAAAATTAAACTTAAAATTCTAAACTTAATTCGTATCATCATATAGCAACCGTTTATTTTAAAAGTTGCCAAAGTCCATTTTAATATTTTTGTTGTTGATCGTAATAATATCTACAATTGGAAATTAATTGTCATAAAAAAAACATTTCACGGAAAAAATTAAAAATGGACAT
Source organism: Polistes canadensis (assembly GCF_001313835.1). Classification (NCBI taxonomy): domain Eukaryota; kingdom Metazoa; phylum Arthropoda; class Insecta; order Hymenoptera; family Vespidae; genus Polistes; species Polistes canadensis. The sequence continues at coordinate 747,208 of NW_014569564.1, read as the reverse complement.
AGGTCACACACACACGGCTCATCTTTATTTTATATTATACACCTAATTCTGTTTTTAGATACTTTTTCAAAGAATACGTTGAAAAGTATTCGTGTAAAATAATATATCGCATCTATCGAATAGTAGAAGATTGGTTGTTTCGGTTCTAAGAAATCGGCTAAAAATAATACGATAAATCATGAGCTTTCAAAATGATCTTTTTAAAATTTGAGTCGATCGCGTAAAAATAAAGTTCGTGTTAAAATAAAATTGTGGGTGTAACTTTATTATTTAACAATTATCGTTAGAATAAGTATATTTTTGTTTATATACTGTTTTAAATTATTCTTATTTTTCTACCAAATATAGTCCTAAGAATTTCAAAGGTTTAACGTCACTAAGTTCTAAATCAAATTGCATTCTTAACTTTTTCATCTAATTCCATTATAAAGAAGAAAGCTTTTATTTTTTTCATGACAATCATTGTTTAGGAAAGATTGATAGATTTAAAAGTTTTCAGGAAGTGTCCCAAATCTTTCTTGATCTTTCCTCAACTAAATAATGAAACTTTAGTGATAGTATTGTATCAGTATTGGTTAAAACTTAGTTGACACTTTGTAAATTGGATTTCATGCACTTGAGCGACCATAATACGATATCGTATATGTGGATTTAAATAGACAGATATTAATATTATAAATATAATAATAATAATAATAATAATAAATAAATAAATCATTGGGATAGATGCAGAAATAAATATGTTGCATTTATTTATAATCAAGCGTCGTTATATAAAATGAATTTCTCTTATAATAAAATGAATACATTTATTTATGAATCCAAATTTATAAATTACGATATTTTATTAACGAGAAGAAATTTAATATATAGGGGGGGGGGAATTAAATTCTTAATATTAAACAATGTTTGAGAAATTAATCATTTTCTACGCGTATATCAAATTGATTCATAATTAAAATATGTTAATAAGTTATAAATTGAATTTTCTTACAGTAAAACGATAAAATTTGCTGAGTGCATGATATTACAAAAAAAAAAAACAAAGTATCCAAGAATAATTTTCTAAAAAAAAAAGTAACATTTATTTAAAAGATTATTATTCCATTATATATAATATATAATATAAAAAAAAAGAATTATTACTTTTCATAACTCGCTAATTAATTTCTCAATAAAGTTATTGCATTTCACGTACGCGCGATGGGTTTGCAATATTTGATTGGTTAGTTGAATTCGTTCATATGTAAACACGAGTCAGTGTGAGTAGCACGTGTTCGAGACGCACGTGTTTTTCCAACTCGCTAAAATAAAATAGTCATTTAAAGTTGAGAAACAACTAGATTGGATAGCTCTGAAAATAGATTTGTCAATTTTTTAAAATTTCTTGTTTTTTTTTTTTATTTGCGGATGCGTCTTTTTTTGAGAGAATGGATAAAACACAACGTAAGAGGAAGGGTCAAATTTAATCATTTCTATTTCGAGATATGATATCATCTTATATCATCTATAAATGTCTAAATATTTTCAATATGCTATATTTAAATGGATTAACAAAAAGGTATAAAAAAATGTTTTCGAAATGATGATTACTAAAAAACGAAGATATAAAAATTCAAGCCTTTTCAACGATTCATCGAATCAGAATAATGGATATTATAAAAGTAGATATATATAACTTACCTATAAAGATATCGAGATAGTAAATGTCAGGTGTTATATAAGAAAATATAAAAAAAACTATATATATATATAAAACTATTTAAATATTCGCGTTAACAAAGTGGAATTTCTTTTCCCAAAATTTTTCTCGAAAAATTTAATACTATTAATAAATTATAACTTGGTTCGAATAAAATTTTATCTATCTATAAAACGTTTCACGCGAATTTTAGGACTTTTGAAAATTTGCAATCTTTTCTTTCGTATTATTTTTTTGTAAGAATTTTACATTAAAAAGAAAGAAAATAGGGGGATAGAAATTTTGTGTTGCGACGATAAAAGGAAATTAATTAATGCAGACAAAAATTTTCATACCGTTTGTGTGCAAATGAAGTAATAAATTTGTGACACCGTGGATACCTGATATAATTAAAATAACGATGGAAACTTTTGAATCAATGGGACAGTCAAGGTTATTGCATGTCTAAGTTTAGCCAAATTTGAAATTCTTTTTTTCTTAATTTTGTTGTTTCTCGATAAGACCTTCGAATAATTTATTAATAATATTCATTGATTTAATTTGATACGATTTAATGTTCTGAAATATTTTTACATATATATATACTTTTGTTATCCCGAAGAACAATGATCAAAAATAAGATTGGTCGTTAAACTTATTGTATAGTTGTTATTTTTTTTCTTTTCGAAGTTACAATTAATCTTTTTTAATAAATTGACAGAAGTACACAAGGCTAACTTTCATAAATTAATTGATTAAAATGTTTCTCGTCTCAGCTAAGAATATTTTCTTCTTTTTTTTTCATTATATGTTCTTTAAAAATAGCCAAGAATTGACGTTATTCGCAATCGTATTTTCACAGAATTTTAATAAACATCTGTGACTACTTTATAGTCATCTCGTATGACGTTTTTGAATGTTGCTTTCTATGTGACACACACATACATCGTAGTTTTATATATATATATATATATATATATATATATATAATTTTCAGTAGATTCCTTTTCACGAAAACCTAGATTTACTTAAATACAAACTCACGTGTGAATACATGAGTGAAGGACCTAAAACGTTGCAGGAAACCATAAGTATAAAACCCATTGCGTTTTCAACGAGAGATATGCGTATTATTTATCTTGTCTTTCTATATTTATATATTTCTCTGTACCTTTTTCTTTTTACTCTTTCTCGTATTAAACTTTTATGAAATCTACAAACAATTCCAACGGTAACAAAATAAAACGACGCAAACTTTAAAAAGCAATAACGAAATTAAATTACATTTTAAGGCCGGACAACAATAAAGAACATTATGATAAGATAATCTATACAAAAAAATAATAAATAAATAAATATATATAAATGACATAGGGGATAATAATAATTATGATAAAAGATCTATATAGGTTAACGTAATTAAGCAACGATAAGCTTCCCACCGATAATTCGCATAATTTCCATAATTTGCATATTTAATATAAAGAGTTATGTATGTATATCATACACAAAATATTTACATGTATATGTAATATAATTATTTATTTGCCCGTTTAAAAAGTGTTTTGTAAAAATTGATATTAAATAGTAATAAATGTTAGAAATGAAAGAATACAAAAAATAAAAACAGAAAAAATCAATCATATCGGCAATACTTATTTTTACTTCGATATTTACAAAAAAAACAAAAGTAATATTTATCGCAATGAGAATTAAATCAAACTTTTCTACAACGATCAAAAGATTTTCTCTCTCTCTCTCTCTATCTCTCTTCTGTGGGTTAAAATAAATTTATCTTGGAGATAAGAAAACTTGGAGATATTATTAAAATGAATTACGAGAAAGCTTTCCCTTTAATCGCGTGTAATCCACTCCTGTCTTCTTTTTCGTATTCATTTTACTTTCTTCCTTTTTACGTATTACCGTTCTGCTTACTTTCTTTGGAAATGTATTATATTTCAAATAATTTCCTATATAGAAAAAAAAATTATGCATCTATATATATATATTATATTCTTTTTCTTTTTTTTTATTATTATTTTCTTTAATCAATTTTGTAACGAAAAGATAATAGAATTAATTTCGTGTTTCGAAAGTTAATTAAAATTTACAAATGCCCATAATAAGTAAATATTGTTCATATTTATATGTATATATAAATATATACATTCGTAGACAAGATAATTAAGCGTAATTCGTTTCATCTGTTAAATGATTATAACAAATGTTACGTGGCAAATTGATGGTCTTTAGGAATATCTTATTCGACTGATATTAGGATCAGATTGGACCACCTGAAAATAAATAAAGAAAAAAATTATTAATCAATCAAAGAGAGAGAAAAAAAATGAATTAATCCGTTAATTCATTAATCGTACTTCTAAATCATTATTATTATGAGGTAATTTACTTACATTGAAGCTATTAGTGGTTCCTTGATAAGAATAGATGCCTCCTAGAATATAACGATAATATCCGAAATGTTTGATACGATATTCACCAAGTTTAACATCTTTTGGAATTTCCCAGGTAATGTAAACCTGACTCGAACCAAGGACAACAGATTTTCTGACCCATTCGAATCTATGATAAAAAAAAAAATAATAATATAATCGAATCGTATCTATTTTCTATATTTAAATTTGACAAATATTTCATTTAATCTAAATTGTTTATTAAATTATTAGAAACGCATACTTTGTTTCCCAGTCAGCATCCGTAGCAACAGTAATCCAAGTATTGTTATTTATCGCTAATCGTTCGATTATCAAATACGTTTCATCCGTCATTAGGTTATTTCGCGGATGTCCCGAGATCTGGAAAATGAAAATTAAATCAAACGTTGAAATAAATAATAGACGATACACGTTATAAACATTATTATTCTATCGATTTTATCATCTTGTTAATACGCCCATTGAAAATACGGGAAATTGTATTATTACATATACATAATATGCAAATGTGATTATATTTGATTTATATCATTTAAAAAGAGTATTGATATATATATATATAATGAACTATTCAACATTTATTCATTCATTTTCGTAACAATTGTATGTATGTAATACGAAAAACGATAACAGTATTAAAATTATAAATTCAATACGATTGGATGTTATGTAATTTATAATTTATATAAAATGTTTTATAATTTATGATTTATATAAAATGTTTCATTTAGTTTTCTTTTTTTTTTTTTACCCATTATAATGATTTGATTATTATATCTATTTTTTCTTTATTGCAACTTCTTATTCGAAGAATGATAATCATATTTTTTTGTCTGAAATGATCGCTATAGAAAAAGAAAAGAAAAATAACATTTCCAACTTGTTACTCACGAATGATACTTTGACGATATCTCCAGGATAAACGACAGAATTCGGTTGTATCACACAATCGCCAAAATTGTATCCCCAGCTTGCCGCATCGAAAAGAACCGGTGTGATAAAGCTGATCATTTTTTTCGAGCTTAAATACTGCGGGCTAGGACCCGGATTAACTTCTTTCTTCTGCGAATAATATAATAGATTTTTATTTTGTTGACCAATAACAAATTTGATTTGGAATATAATAAGTCAAAGAAAAAAAGGTTTATAATAATTGATAAAATTAAATCAACGAATTATAATATATACTATTTTTTTTTATTAATTACTTACTTGAATGGCAGACATTACAAGATTTTGATATAATTTAAGATAAATAGTTAATGTATGTGGACCGTATATAGTGGATGCTCCTTCGTACCTTTGAATCTAAAAATCAATAAAGTACAACACTTGATAACGATCAAATGATAATGATATAAAACAAAAACAAAAGTATGTTTAACATTCTTGGTACGATAATAACATTCATGTCCTGTAAAACTATACACGATAGATTCATCTATCAACATTCAAAGTGAAACAAGATAAAAATGTCTCGATCTTAATTATTCATTTAACCGGTTTCCATACTTAAGACAATTTTTCAAACAAATATTTAAGAGTCATTAATAATTTGAATAATTCGTATTCGTTGAGGGAAAAGAATGTTAATGTAAAAAAAAGAAAAAAGAAAGGAAAAACCTGTGAGATAACGTTGAACGAACAAAACTAAAAAAAAATTGTAATCCTGAATTATAAGAAGAAGAATCATAAGAGTTGATGTTAGAGAAATGCTCGTTACACCGAGAGGTTTTACAAAATGAATAGACGTACTTGGTATTCCTCTGGGGTGGTAATGTAATCACTGTAAGTATTACAAAGGCCTGCGATTATCACAGTGTAATCCTCATCGTATGTGACGCTATTCGTAGCAGTTTTGATAGCCTCTCTCAGTCTTCTTCCAGACATTGTCGTGAATTCACCTGGTACTCCAGCGATAATAACATTTCCAATAAAAGCGACCTGCGTTGAAACGATTCTCGGTTGCCACTGGTACGGGAACTTCATCTTCAGCAAACAAGATTAATGTGTTATATAGAAGAAAAATAAAAGAGGAAAAATAAAGAAACGGAAAAAAGAGAAATCACAAAGATATTAAGAATGAAGTTATTATTGTTAGACTGATTTTTCACGTTATTTCATTAAATACTATTATTCGATTATATAAATATATATTTAATATTATATATATTAAATATATATTAAATATAAATATAATATAATAATAAATATAAATATAATATATATTTAATNNNTATATATTATATTATAAATATTATATATATATATATATAATTGTAATTAACAATGTTTCATTCATTCGATACTTCGTATTATGAATTAATTTATATAAAGGTAATATATTTTATTTAACAGTCATTCGATGATCAATTAACTGTGATGATTTATTATAATTAAATTTACAAACGATACGTTATAAAATCAATTTCGAATTTAATCTTTCATAGAATTTTGTTTGTTCAATATACTAAATCGTATATATATATAAAGTTTATGATAATATAATAAAATAAAAGAATTAAATAAGAATTAAATTATATAATTTATCAAATATTATTATGTAAAATATGTTTATTATTTTTGAACGTCATCCTATCATTTTTTATATAATTTAATTACATATTACTTTTATCGAAATAAACGAATCGATGAATGAATTATCATTTGACTTTTTTATTATTGTATATTATACTTACTCGACCTGTGGCAAGTAAAATAGGTTTAGGACTGTGACAACGAATGTCTTCATCTGTAGGAGCAGCTAAAAAATTTCGTACTGCGTTCCAAAAAGGATTAGAAGTCGTGGTACCTTGTTCGAAAGAAAACGAACCTGGCCCATCAGTTGTACCAGCAGCAAAACTATAACCCATTGCTGGTAAGCAACCATATACCTAAAATAAAAAATAAGAATAAGAATGAGACAAAAAAACAAAAAGAAGACAATAAAAACATTTTTATATAAGCAAGAACCTTAGTCCCGTTTATTTATTTATTTATTTATTTTCTTTTTTTCTTTCTTAGAAATTTATTCTCTATCCTTCGTTTTGCTCTGAATACGATAATGGTAATAAAGATATGAATTCTCTTATTTAGTTCAAACATTAGAAAAAAAAAAAATACTCATCGGTATAACAATTATCTCACAAATACCAATACTACTTGCGCTTGGTACGGTGAAATATAATGATTTTATGTAATCCGAGATCATCGACTCGGCAAACGCTATAATTCTATATAAATGGAAATTTTCGCAGGATTAAGAAATACGTACGGTTTAATCGATATCATTGTTAGATGCAACGCGTATGTACATATATGTTTATTATATATATTATATATTTCATGTTCCGATCGATGAATCGCGTGAAAGGTTTTACAGACAAATTTCAAAATAATAACGTTTAGCAAGAATCGCGCGATCGAATGTAAATTGATATATTCGTTGTTAAAATGATTGAACAATATAATAACGAAAATAAATTGAATGTTTGTCATATGTAAATAAATGGCTATAAAAATTGATAAAACAATTTCAAATGAAAACGTTTTGTATTGAACGTTTAAATGACAAAAATATATTAAGTTAACCGTGTAATAGTTTTCTCTCTTTTATTTTTTTTTTGGAAATTAAAATATTTAAGTAAATATATTATTTTACTATAATATATTGAATTAAAATGGCTCATAGAAATAAAAGTTAGTTTCTGTTTCTTTTTTACTTATCGTAGAAAAATGTGTTGATTAAATTAATATAAATTATTTATTTACTGAAAGAAGAGTATATTTAAATTTTTCTAATAAAAAAAAATATCTTTACTTTCTCAAATTCTCCTGTAGTTTTATTATAAAACGTTGCAGATTCCTTAGGCATATCAACAAATTGATGTACAACACGTATCGGACCGACTACTTCCTTCGGACGACCATTCTTCCAAAGATCCTGTAATAAACAAACGAACAATTATTATTTTACAATTTCTCAATAGTTCCTTCGCGTTTTTATTATAAAACTTTGAATTAACTTAATTAATTTTGTTATTTTAAATGACACTGATATTATATTTTATTATA
>NW_014569564.1:736683-738907 GCF_001313835.1 Polistes canadensis | reverse complement strand
TTATATATTATATTATAATAATTATTTATTTATATTTTATATATGATTATGCGATATCGATATTATTACACAATTATATGTATTGTAATATTTTTTTTGACCTATTTCCTTCTTCCATTATTCTGTAAAGATTGATGTATATATATGTTTAATATTAGTATTATTATTTATTAATTCATCAAAAAGAATAAGAAAATAATATTACATGTATTACATGGTAATGCTATAGTTTACTCGACTATATCAAAGATGCAATAATTTCAACGTTATTCAAAGAATAATGATTCAAGAACATAGGTTTTTTAATGAGCTACTAGCATAATTCTTGTGTAACACTTGCCGGATAAATGTGTGATAGAGTTTCCGATCTTTGAACGGTACGAGGTAAAAAAAAAACCAGTACAATTGTGGTTACATTTTAAACTTGTCCGACAAGTTTCACGAGTTTCCATCTTCGTTAATGTTAATGTTTCACATATAAAAAGTCTTACATTATTATTATAACAATTTTATTCTAATTCTAATCACGATCACTATTATATTATTACATCATATATTTCTCAAATATTTTATTATTATTTTTATAACAATATTTTAATATTATTATTAACACAATCAACATCACCTCCACCGTCATTATCATCATCATCATCATACTATTATCATTATTATTATTATTAATATTATTTATTTAGATAATTATACGTATTATTATATTGTTTTCATTATTTCAATAATCGTGAAAAATTGAAACACTTATGAAAGACTTTGTTAAACGGATGTTGAGAGATCTGAAATCAACGAATCAGAAGCTTGGATGCAATGGCTTTGTAATTAACATACATTCGAGTGTTTCTCATCCGTGACGAAGGAATCAGGCTTATAACGCATAACGTATACAGCTCGAAGAATTTTCCACAGAAATGGGGGATTAGCATGATAAAGGATTCAAAGCTTGACACATTTACCCTTCGTGAATCTTACATACCTATATATATGTATATATAGGTATAGACACCCACCTAGTTCGAACTTCGACCCATTGCTTGTCAAACTAAAGCCAGAGTATGCGTATAAACGGAAAACGCAAAACGTTTTTCTTATTTCAAGGGGATGTGTTATAAGAAAAAAAATACGGTTTCTTTCCGAATTACTCAGCATTTTACCACGCATTTAAGAATTATTTGATCGTATCGAGAAATAAACGATCCGATCGCATTATATAAAAACAATGTAGAGATATATTATATGTTTTACAATATTGTTTTCTTTTATACGTGTTTTTAAATAAATTACGTTATTAGTTGTAATTTTATAAGATTAATTTGTAATAATATTATACGAATTAATGTTTAATCTATTACATTATGTTATACATGATTTTAAATGTAATTTCATATTCGTATCAAAATTTATTTTTACATACGATCCTTACATTGTATTATTTTACGATTAAACGAGAGAACGAAAAAAAAAGAAAGAAAAAATTAATTTATATAGAATTTAATGGAAAAAATAAAATGAAACCATTAAAATTGATGATTATGTTTAGAGTGCGTACAAGAAATTTGAACAGTATAAACAGTTTGAAATAAAAACGACATAGAAGAAATAAACGTAGGATATATATTCTTTTTCTTCTTTTTTTTTTCTGCGCCAATTGGTCGTACGAAGAGAGTCTTCTTAGCAACTGGAAATTTTCGTGGTCTCACGAGAAGTGATCTGTCGATACCATTTCCAACGAAGTTCACAACACCCAAAGGGAAAGTGACCTAAGTAAAGATCGTGTTGGAAGAGATACGACCACCACTTTGAAAAGAGATAGATAAAAGTAAATACAGAAAGAAAGAGAGAGAAAGAGAACATCATACATACGATACACCACTTTCCCTTGCACAACCACATTAAGTGTTTTTTGCACGTCTTAAGAGACAGATCATTATAAACTTTTACGACGAAGTATCGAGATGAAGTCAGAGATTCTTAAGATAATTCAACGTTCCTAGCAAGATGACAAAACTTTACTCCAAACTTTATAACAAAAATTTGAATTTACTGTGTAAAAAAAATTAATAATGTTAATTAAATAGAGAAAGAAGAACTTAATTAAATATTTTCCAATATGCCATTATTCGAGGAATAATAAAAGATAATTTCTAGAAAAAATAAAATGTAGAAATATTGAAAAAAATTCTTAAAGAATTAGAAATCTATGCAAAAGTAA
>NW_014569564.1:715469-736508 GCF_001313835.1 Polistes canadensis | reverse complement strand
TTTGTGAATGAATAAATGTAAAATATAAAATAATTGGTGAATAACGTTAAACGTTACAGGTTCGTTTCTAACTACCTAAAACAAAATAGTGATCGATGTTGGTTATTGATCAGTGCTAATTACTTTCCTTAAGTAATTTAATTTTCGTTTCAGTATTAACGAGTACGAGTAACAAGGGGTGAGACTTTAAAAAAGAAGAATCATTCAGGCGTTTTTGCATTTTCTTGTGTTGGAAGTTTCATTAATAAAATTTATATTAAAAAACGTAATGCTTTATAAATGATTAGCATATAAATGAAATTCACAATGATTGTTTAGCAAGAAATAAAATTTAGTTTGGTTATATCAATGATTGTATTAAAGAAATACGCATTTGCACGTTCTCTTCATGAATTTTAATGTTCTTGAAAAAAAAAAGAAAACCCCTTTAAAAGGAAAAACATTAGAAATCTTTTATAATATACTAAACTCATTTATCATATTTTTTATTTTCGTAAGACAACGAAATAATATGGATTCGAACGAAATTAAAGTGAACGACCATGATGTTGAAGAAAAATATAACGTCGAATCTAAGAACTCCAGCCGTCTTCATAAATTATACGGATAAATAAGTTTCATATTTTTATAAATAAAAAAAAAGCAATATTTTATTTTAAATATGTAATTTATAAATGATTTATCGCACGCGGGCGTGCCACTTCGTTGTAACATTTTCATTATATTATTTACGCCCGATTATGATGATTTTTTCGTACAATTTTATATTAACTTTGACTTTTTCAATTAGAAAGTAAATAAATTATAAATGAGTTTTATATAGAGGTTTTTTATATAGAGAGGTTTTACCATATACGATACGGTTTATTAATAAAAGATTTACTGACGCGTTTGTCCAAATTTAATTTAATTTCATTTCATTTCATTTCATTTCATTTAGTGTTAAGTAGAAGGTACAAATAATACTAATGAAAAAAAAACAATAATTGTTTGTGGTGAAAAACGCGTCAAAGAATGAATATAAGCAGTGTTAAATCAGTCATACGAATAAATTTTGGGTTTAAATGGGTTTATTGAAATACGTGGATCGTATCGGTGAAAGGTGAGAGGTTATATATTTGCAAAACAAGACACGTACACGAGTACCCAGCATAATAATTCGGTTACTAATCCCTTACGATGAACATCTTAGACAGTCTTGGTATACGATTTTAACGTCATTAACAAACAAATTACGCCAAGGTATCTACTAGAAGCTAGTATACGAATAACGCATCTTCAATGTAACACACTAATGTAAGTTACGCTCGAGAAACCTTGGTGAAATCTTGGTCCACATATTCTTGCTTTTTTTTCTTTTTCTTCTTCCTTTGTTTTAATTATTCTTAGAGTATAACTTTGATTAACAGGAAGGAAACGTGTATTCGTAGCGATCACCGTAACGAACACTGATCTCTTTTCATATACGTATAAATATGTATATAAGTTTTGTATATATATATTGTATTTATGTAAGTACATTTTGCATGTTGAATAAATTTTTATAATAAGAGAAAGATTGATCAATTTAATTGTTTATTTTTACGATGATAAAGTTGTCCTTTGTATCCTACTAGTACTTTTCAATTTTATTATTATTTTTTTTGTTTTTTTAGATTCGTTTTATATTAACCGACATTAATTCGATTCAATGTTAATTAGAATTTCTTTTCTTTTTTTAAATCGTTTCAATTAAAAAAATTATTCGTCGTATTGGCGTATCGTATTACAAAAAAAAAAAAAACGTCTATCGATCGTTTGCGTTTTCGTATATCGTAATATGTATTCGTTAAATTTCTTCCACCATTGTAACTTCAAAACCGAAAAACATTTTACCTTAGTCCCTAAAACGTGTTCTCTAAATTTCTAATAGAGTCGTGCGAAAACTCGGAATTCGCAATTTATATCGGGGTAGAAAATTTGCGGAATGGTATATACTTCAACTAACTTTATAGTACCACTTGAAAAAGCATGTTGCTCGGAAAAATTTCCAACACAGGTGTGTAAGCTCAATATCGAGTACACTAATAACGATTAAAGTACGATGAACGTAGAACAACTAAAATTTAACTATTTAATTATCAATAAAAAAAAAAGTCGACACAAATTATTCCAAGCAAATAATATTATAAAAAAATACGAGATTATATTATTAAATTATATAAATTCTTAATTATCTTAAATCTTTTTTGAAAACCCATTAAATCGATTAAAATAAAAACTCAACGAAATGTTCCAATTACCTTCGTATTCGTTTAAAAATATCTTCATGAAATAATATGACCGAATTGGATTGTATTATTTAAAATTAAAAAAAAAAAAAAAACCCCGCTAAATTAAATACTTTCAGCACGAATAGATTCACAAACGATCGAACGTTTCAATTACTTTCTTACGTATATAAAATCATCACGAAATAATAATTATAGAGATCGCGTGATTATTTTTTAATGGTTTCTGTTCATTTAAAAAACAAAAACAAAAACAAAAAGAACTCAGCAAATATTTCACGAATAAAAATTGGACCATTCCAATTTATCAAATTATCTAATTATTTTTATCAATAGAATGCTAAAATCATACGATTCTTTTCTTTTTAATCGCATCCATGATAATACTTTACGTGAACGTTGATAACTATAAAATATTGTAATAATAATGACAAATCGAATCGTAATTTACATTTAATAATAACAAAGCGAGTGCAATGTGGAGTCATCTCGTTCACACGCATATACTTTTAATTATACTATTACGTATTTACTATACACTTCGTAACTTTTCTTCCGTTCGACATTGAACTATTTTACTATTTCTATCGATACTTATTCAATCCTGTTACGCGCTTCTGCAATTTTCTTCGTCATTGAAGGACGTTATTACATTACGCGTTAATCCTTCACGTTAATGTCGTTAAGCTGGTTTCCGTGATGAAGCCAGCCGTGAGAAAATCCAATCAATAGATCGCTTTTTTATTTTTATTTTTTTTTTCTTAACATCTTATATATATATATATATTTTTATTTATCTCAGAATAATCGGAATACTTTAATTTGAGTAATGTTTTATTAATCATATTTGACTTCTTTTTCCAACTATAAAATCTAAAACGTTAAAACACAAATTTGTATTTATTGATTATCGTAAAAAAAAAAAAGTGAACGTTTTAATTATTATATATTACGACATATTTATATGATAATTAATTTAACGTTATTATAAATGTTTGTTTTTGTACAAACTATCGATTTACGTACGAATGTTGAATACGACATTAATTTAAATCAATGTTATATCATTTTGTAATGGGGTAAAATAATTTTGACCGATAATATAGATTCGAATATATGAATGTAATGTATATATGTATCATTTGTTTCCATTCAAAGCGTATTATTTGCTAACGTTAACGATCAGAGACGAACAGAAAATGAAGTACTCACCAAGTCTCATTCGATTTTAACGTCATTAAGGTTTGCAGCACGAGGTCATCATAGTAATTCTCGCGAGAATATTGGATCGTGTCATTTATCCTATCGTTTCAATCCTTTGTAAAGTTGATTGTTAAAGAACCATTCGTTTCGTGATTCGTCAAGTTAAAGGTGTGGTTTGTTTTCCCGGAAGGGGCAAGGTAAGAAAAAAAAAAGAATTGAAAAATGAATCACGAAACTATTTCATTTTCGTTGTCCTCTATGAGTTACATTTTTATCGTTCGTTGAGACAACGAGCACAAACACACACGTACACACACAAACATATATACAAATACACGTTAAGTTATATTAACAGGTAAATATTTCAACATTTTTAATGAGACACGTTGATTATGCGATGTGTTCAAGCTGCTTATTAATCATTCTTTTGTAAATCAATGGTACACACATATATATACTTACATACATACAGATACAGATAGATATATCTGTAAAACAAAAAAATAGTAATATAAGTCTGAAGATATTTCGAATAATTAGAGTAATCCATTAATTTCATTTTGCACATCGCCAACTACGATCTCGATCTTCATTTTCTTTCCCTTTCTTTTTCTCATTTCCCTACTTTTTTTTTTTTTTTTCATCCTTTCCAGCTCGTTATTTCTCGTATGCTTTCTTTATTAAAAAAATTGCGTTTCTACTACAGGGTATGGAGGGGGGGGGAGGGGGGAGGAAGGAGGTATATCTGATGCGCGTGAAATGAAAATGTAATTAGTCGTTTAAATATTTCATGTAATTGAAACGATAATTAAAATCATAAGAAATAAGCAAAAATGGAGTTATATCTGACATATTAATACTTTATAAATGTAATGTAATAAATAACAATGAATTAAATGTTACGAAGAGAGAGATTAAATGAAATCGATAAAGTTTGCAAAAATTACGAAAATGATTTGACTGTGATGATATTTATGGTTGGAAAACGATTCGATGGGATAATTTTTAACTCTTTAAATAGGTAAGAACGAAATATCACCGTGACAATTCGATAAAATCAATTGTGATAGTAGAAAAGAGAGATAGAGAAAAAATAAAGAAGGGGAAGAAGTACAGACAACGGAAGCATGAACAAATAAATAAACAGAGAGACAAGGAGACAGAGAGAGATGAGTATACAGATAGACAGAGACAAACAAACAAGGGAATGAAATAAAACGAGGAGAGGGGGAAGGGAGAAAGGAATAAATAAATAAAACAAAAAAGAGAGATAGATAGATTAGACGGTTTTAGACAGAGACAAACAGTTAAGGTAAGGAATAAGAGAGAGAGAGAGAGAGAGAGAGAGAGAGATAGATTGGAGTAAATATATAAAAGAAAATCCACACATTTAAAGTAAAAAATAAAAAGAAAAAGAAATACAAATAATTGCAGAAGAAAAGAAAAAAATCAAAGGTTAAAAAATCGAGAAAGAAGATATTTAATATCCAAACGCGTATTAAAATTAATTTGGAATTTTTAATTAAAATTTTCTATTTGATATTAATCTTTTGTTCTTGCCATTAAGACTTTTTACGATCATAATAATTATGAATATTATATTACTATTATTATTTTTAAAAATATTTATTTTATTTAAACGAGTATTTTTTATTATTTGTATTTAATTGTAAACAAATAAATAAATATAATTTTATTTATTAAGGACCAATCGTGTACGATCAATTTGATAAAAATATAATTATCATAATTATTGTATTATTTAAACAAATACAAAATTTCCTATCATTTTTATTCAATTGTAAAAAATAAAACAAATTTAACTTTATTTCGTATGATCGTTAATATATATAAACTATATTGGTAGATTAAATATTTTAATAACGAGATAAAACTTGGTAGTAAGGATTTTTAAGCGCGGAAGCTGAGTGCCAACTGGAATAGATCTTAAGATACGATTTATAATGAAGGCAGAGGTGCTACACGATTGCAATGTCCTGCTTTAAGACGTGGGAACAGGAACGTGTAAATACGTCGGATCGTTAGTGAGTGAGTGGTGACTCGTTCCATTTTTATTTCTCTCTCTCTCTCTCTCTCTCTTATTCATTTTCATCTTATCCCTACTTTAGAAGACTATTTTCTCGGAGAATTACGGCCACCCTATGCTAATCGACCCTTGCACAAGGCGGCTTCAAGCTAATATCAAAACGTATAACCCTCATTTCTAACTTCTATCGTTTATTTTCTTACCATCGTGAGACGAAATTTGTTCACGAGCGCAATTGGTGGTCTTTAAACTCACGTTGATCTGATTTATGCAATTCAGATTTCGATGCATGTTAAGAAAATCATGTTTCATGTGAGAACGTTGAAATAATTCACAAAGTAATTTCTTAGTTTTATCGATTTTTTTCATCGATAATATATCAAAGTTTAAAATATATATATATATATATTTAATATAATTTTATATATTTAATTAATTTTATAGTTATAGATAGTTTAATTTTAAGAGTGTTGATAATAATTGGTTAGAGGGGTGAGTTGAGAATAAACCAAAAATGTGAGATAAATATAAGCGAAATAATGATAAGACATTGTAAAAAACTTTGTAAGTTGTGCAATAAAAACCTGATTATATATATATTTAATTAATTTAATTAATTATTTATAACTATTTAATTAAAACACATAAATGTAAAAAACAATGTAATTCCAACTGTCGTTCGTTAATTTTTCTTTTCTTTTACTTTCAATAAACAAAATTTGACATAAATCTAAAAAATGTCATCCAATTAATACGATACAAATTGATCATACATTTAAAACTCCTCCTTCTCATTCTAATTTTTATTCCTTCTCCCTTTCTACGAGTGAAATGCTCGAGAAAGGGTTACGAAATCTTCACGTAACTGTGATAGTTCGTTGGAAATTTTGTACGTACGCTATGAATACGAAAGAAGAAGGATATCGGGAAGTGATGTGATTGGGAGGAAGAGAAAAAGAGAGAAAACAAACAAACAAACAAATAAAAAAAAAAAGAAATAATGGAAGTGGTTCTTCTTCCTCTTGTCAACGACTAGAAGACAACTATGATTATTCAATTGGTATAGTATAGTAGTATTAGTCGTAGTAGTTCTCGTTGGTTTCACTTCTTACAAAGTAGTTTAGAAGTGTTTGTTGTATTAGTCTCGCATGAAATCGAACTAGGGAGCAGTCATACATTAACTATTCACAACCTCGTACGTTACACACGCTTCCTTTCTTAACCGGCTTTGAATAACAAGTGTACATCATCATCTCCAGCCTGCACTTCTCTTTTCTAATCTTGGCCATATCTAACGAGAATATTGGCATGCTTCTTTCTTCCACGTTTTCACTAAAATTTATGCGATAGTTTCAAACGTTACTATAGTATCACCAATTTTTTTTTTACGTGCAATTTAAATTTAAATCAATTCTATATCACGATTTTCAATGAAATATATATTTATTTTTTTTCCCTTTTACTTAGGTGCAATGCAATATGTTTTATTTTTTTTTTATTTTTAAAATAATACATTTGTATATTAGTCATTATATTGGATTATATTATATATTTTATTAAAAAACACTTCGTCTCTGATATCACGTTAGTTGTTATTTAATTGTCAATTTTAATTTAACCCTTTTGTTTGTTTGTTTGTATGTTTGAAATAAATTTTTTCTTTTATTAATAATCGCATTTTAATAGGTAACAAATATTATCGATGATATAAAAAAAAAAAAAAAATGCTAACGGTATGATCGAAGACATACCGTGTATACGTGACACGAATCACAATGAATCATATTTATTCTACGTGCTCGATCAATGAAATCAACGACGAGTAGTAGTAAAACGAAGTGTCATGATCTATCGAACGATCGATTATATACTCGCTTCTCACGCTTCGACAAAATAACGAGTTTAAAGATAGTAATAAAAGAAGACGAAGGAGAACTGGTTGAAACGTGAGATTAAACTTGAGATAATTACCTTGATGAAACAAACCTATTACAATAAGAGAGTATATATCAATAATTCGTACTAAAAACAATAAATATATAAAACAATTCGTCCAAGACATAAGTAGTATAAATATTCGGATAGTAATATATATATTAAAGATAGTAAATATTATAAAATATTTTAAATAATTTAAAAACAAAAAATACAAAATATATCAATTTTATCAAGAAAAAAATGAAGAAACACGTTGCATAGGTAATAAAAATAAATGTTATAGAATGTGTAAAATAAATAAAGGCGTGAGTAAGGGGGAAAAAAAAAAGAAATTAAATGTTACAAAAACAACAAGGAGGATATTATATAAAAGTGATCAAAAATCCCGATTAAAAAAATTAAATTGCACGAAAACTGTTATCGACTTTTAATTCACGCACCTTATATATCCTTGACTAAAAGAAAGAAAGAAAGATAGATAGAAGAAAAAAAATTACTCGACACTGACTTTATGTTAGACTAAACTAAACGGCAAGGTAGAAAAAGTTGGCCTCGGTGAAGCAAAGCCTTCGCTTCGCACACTATAAGCAAGGTACTAGAGTAGAAAAAAGAAAAAAAAAAAGAATACAAAGACACGGTTCGTGTCATTCCATAGGCCCGTGCCAAGGATACGTCGAAACATTTCTTCTTCTTCTTCTTCTTCTTCTTCTCTTCTTCTTCCTTCTATTTTATCACTCTCTCTCTCTCTCTCTCTCTCTCTCTCTCTCTCTCTCTCTCTCTCTCTTTCTCTCTCTTTTTCTCTCTCTCTTGGATGACTTTTATTTTCACACGATTGTATTGAAATTACAACATTAAACAATGCATTGTGTAATTCAATCGACGTAAGTGCAACGAAGATAAAAACCTATATGATTTTCAAGACATATGAGAGTGAGAAAGAGAGAGAGAGAGAGAGAAAGAGAGAGAGAGAGAGAGAGAACGATAAAAAAAAAAATAACAAACAACAAGACGACGATATTACACGCATATTTGCTTCCGTTAAACGCTACTACAACGATCTAACTTCGACGTACTATAAAACGTTTATAATAAACGTATCTTTATCTAACAATTGATTAAATAGTAGTATAATTATTTTTCCAACATTTTTAATCGGTCTATCTAAGTTGATTCGTAATCAAGAATCTGGTAATAAGATTGAAGTTACATTAAATCAACAATCTTTTAATCTTAAAATGATATGAAAACGAGGAGCTGTTGATGTTATGCTTCAAGAGTATTTGATGTATCATTATATCGTAGATTTTCAGGGTCCTATGAGTTGGAATATTTTATTGAAAGGATCTTAAAGATAAGAATAAGAGAGTAGGAGGAATAGATTATTTCCATTTCATATGTGTTGTCGAATGCAGCGTGGGAGCTAAGCTTTCCATAGGTTTTAAAATGTTAGTACGATGCACGTCTATACATGTGTGTATATATTCGAGTTGGCGCAGCTATGGTGTAGTTTGCCATACATATTAAATACCGTAAGTAACCGTGCACACCGTTTTCGACACACATGTCACGTTCCTTTTATCGATATGTAACTATATCTGTGACTGCGATCCACCCTCTTTTCTATTACGGTCACGAGGCAACCTTTCACGGTTGTTAGAATCGTAAAAGTATGGGCGACTTTTAAAAGAATTTCTTTCTTCCTTTGGAAAAACAAGAAGAGAAAACTTATATCGATCGATAAATCGATATATAATAACGAACAAAATTCGATTGAAACATTTATCATCGGTTATTTTAATAGAAAAAATATTTCATTAATTTTTATCTTATTGTATATATTATCTAAAATAATTAATACCTCTCGATAAAATTTAACTTCGAGAGTATCTAATTAAAAAAAAAAAAACTTAATAATTCGTACGCGTAATTTATTCATTTTATCGAAGATATTCTTTTCTTTTCTAACGTATCGCTTTTGAATTACTTTTGAAAAAAACTCGTATCACGAATAGTACGAAAAATATCGTATTTAAAAACTTGGAAATTTTTTTTATTTTAACGTGTTACTTATTTATTTTATCGAAAATATTCTTTTCTTATTATTAATTTTGTTGTTTTGAAAAATCATTGTAACAAAATTCTTACACATAGAAAATATTCAATTTCGAATGTTAATTCATCGAATCGATATCGAATGAGAAGAATAAGAATTTCTTTAAAAAAAAAAAAAAAAAAAATAAAAAAACGTTAAACAATAAAAAGTCTTACATTTATTGTTAGATGAAAGTGTGCTCCTAAGTAAGTGGTGTGATGCTGTTATGTCGTAGGGGACATTGACATTGATGATAAAAGCATACGTAAAGGCTTTCATTTTTGTTGTTGTCTTCTTTTCCAAGTCAATCCCCCATGTAACGAAACACCACGAACGTGGTTTCTTCGTGACATACCGCAACACCTATTTGTTGTATATGTATATATACATTGGAAATGATTGAATACATACACTCACATATGTTTAATAGCAAACGTGATACGGAAACATTCGATACATCTCGTGGATTCAGATGTTGTTCGTAGCTTTCACGGCCGTGGAAATTCGTTCAAAAATCGGATCGATATATTTACTTTGACTGGAGTAACAAAAAATATAAAGAAACAGAAAAAAAACAAGAAAACAATAGCACAATTTCGTTCTCGAAATCGAAAATGACGTAGGATACGTGTTATGTACATACTTATTTAGTATACACAGTTACTACTCTGATCTTCCGGCCAATGCTCGGACAATAAAACACTTTCACGAGAGACTACGAGCTAAGAAAATACACGTATAATGATTAATATTTATAAGACTGTTCTATTTTTATTTAAATCTTTCGAAGAACGCGTTAGAATATATTTTTTTCTTTTTTTGTTTCTCTTTCATTCACTAGTAAAAACAAGAAATAAAAAGCAAAAGCAAAATATATATACGTATACATATAAATATTTATATATACAGGATGTAAATAAGATTATTAATCGTGAAATAGAAAAATGGAATCTTTTTTATAACTAATTACAAACTTTTGACTCTAAAATAAATTTAATTATCCCATAGATATGAAACTTCGTTTAATCCAAAAGATAAACGACAAAACGCGTTATAATAATTTAATCGATCAATAAAATCATATATTATTAATATCTAATTAAATATCTGTTAAATAATAAAACAAATAATATTTATTTACCATTTTTTAACAGAACATAATTTTGATAGGTATTTGATTTAAATACATCCCGTAAATTGTAACTCGCGGTTAGTTCGAAAGTAAAGACTTGAATGGCAGATGTGTATTACACACACATACAATAATACGTACACCATTGAAAAGTATACTTTTCTCTGTATCGTTTATGAGATTCTAAACGACAACACAACAACGTGGTACGATTTTAAACGGTAGGATGAATCTTTTCCTTGTAAAACGAGAAGTCGAGTAAACGTGGAAACGGTTATTATATTCGATCTTCATCATGCAAGGACATTGCCGTCTGGGTTGGGTAAAGTTAACGAGATAATATCCATAAGAAGCTGGTGCGAGGTAGTCATTAAATAAGAATATACCTGGTTACTTCTGTTGCCTTTTGTTTTCCATGCATTTTGATACTAACCGATTTTGAATCGTTATGAAAGCAAATATACATACTTCCTTTGCATTATAACATAAGAATGCAAATTGTTAGGTGAAACGACGAAATGAGATGCCTGTTTTAAAGGGAAATTACAATCTTACAATTTTAAAACGAATAACAACGAGTTCGTAGTTGCAAAATTTCATCGAATATTAACGTTCGTGATTTTTCATTAATTTCAAATAAAACAGAAAAATAATAATTATCATCGTCAAGGTCGATTTTAGAGTACTCACAAGATTAACGTGAAATAATGAATAAATTAATTTTACAAAGAGCGGTAAGACAGTTATTAGTGGGAATAATTTGATTAATATAGAAAAAAAAAAAAAAAGGAAAAATAAAGTTTCCTTTTAGTGAATAGAAACGAAGTAAGGATCTATCTTCTTCTTTTTCTATTTGTCTTTCTTTTATTCTATTCACATTCTTCCTCGTTCTAGATATCTACTCGATGAAAAGCTACTTCCACTATCGACAATTGAATTTTCTTTTATTTTTTTTTTTTTTTTTTTTTCTAAGGTCGCGAAAACCTGGAATGAAATTATAATATTGTCGTAATTTTAGTTAACTAAAGTGGATCGATATGTGAAAAGAAATGATGTACATATATATATATATATTATAAGGAAGAGGAGATACAGGAAGAAAAATGGAATAGAATTTGTTAGGTTTTATTTTCTTAAACAACACATTCGTATATATATATATATATACATACACATATATTTTTATTATACGTATGCGAGGATTGAAGAAAGTAAGGAATAATAAAAAGTTGACGAAATTGAAACTAATTCGGTGGAGTAGTGCGCGAGTGAATTGTATACCTTATGAAACATGATTGCCCACAGGACGTAAGAACTCCAACGGATAATAAGTAACTGCGTAAGAGAATAATAAAAGAAAAAAAAAGAAAAAAAAAAGAAAAAGGAAGAAATATTTTATCGAGGCTAACGTTGGAAGAAAGCTTGTAATATTTCTTTTAAAGTTAACGAAATCGTCCAAGGAAACGTATAAGATAGTAACGTTCAATTACAGGATTCTCATAGCAATGTCATTCGCGTAATAAAAACTACTACTCGTAACCATTTAATAAGAAGTAGGAATAATTGACTATTACGCGTTCGAAAAAATATATTCCCAAACCCGTCGTCCACATTTCCCATGCGTCGAAATTTGTGTGTATAAAAAAAAAAGAAATTATTACAAAATTCATTCGTTCGTTGTATAACGTGCCCGTGATAACGAGAACCTTTGAAAATACAAACGGAACGCGTGATTCAACTTTTGGCTAACTCGAAACTCATGAATATAGTCAAAAGTTATTGGCCAATAGAACGTTCAGAAAACTAAAGTTACTTCCTTTATAGTGTTTAATCTCATCTCTTTCTCTTTCTCTCTCTTCCTGTTGGGTTCGTTAAAATTCGAACGTTGTTACGTATATTTATACTGAAGAAACTTTATTTTTAGTTTATGAAGTTTTAAGGTAGTCCTATTTTAACCGTGATTATGAACCGAAAATGAGAAATCTTTCGTTTTTCGATAAAAACCCAATTACGAAATGAGACCGTTGAATAAGATTTTTGAAAATTTGAATTGGCTGCTAACGAGTGAAAATATTCGCGTTTATTATGCTAATCAAGTCTTTATTGCAAAATATTACTTTTTCTTTTTTCTTTCCTATTAAACCGATACAGAGATAATTTCTTCTATTATAAATATCGTAAAGAATTAACAAATTTTTAAAAACAAAAAAAAACAGAGAAAAGATCACAATATTTCTAAACGATGAAAAATAATTTGTTATTATTTAATTCTTGCTTCCTAAAATTTCTACGTTGATTGTATTGTATATAAAACTTTTGAAATTTTTCTCTTTTCCCCCCTTTCAGCCTTCTCCCCTCCCCCAGAATACAAACGAAGAGAATTTCCATAAAAATAGAAAAAAAATGAGAATACAAAAATAAGATTTAAAAAAACACTCAGAATCGTTCACGTTCGAAAAGAAGGAAAAAGTTTTACATACTAACGTGGTTCATCGCGTTTCGGTTGCGTGTACCACGTGCCACTAAGTGTTCTACCTAACACAGGTAAAAAAAAAAAAGAAGAAGGGGCTGCGATTGCAAGCAAAAGATAGAGAGAGAGAGAGAGTGAGGGAGTGAAAGAGAGAAAGAAAATACATGAAGAGGAAGGGAGTAAAAAGAGGAGGTTCGAAGGAGAGCTTTTGCCCGGAACGAAAGCATAGTTGGTGGGAGATGGATATAAGCACATCGGTTCGAGAATAATGCTATCAGTGACTTCGTGTTCTCTCGCATAAAATAACCTAAGATAGAAAACTGAAAACTTTTTTTTTGTTCTTTTGTGAAAAGAAATTCATCATGTTTAAGGTACGAACAAATTTCATCATATTCGTTGTCATTTTTCTTTCTTTTTATTTTTTAATTTTTAATACCCCTACAATTATAATTTATCTCACATATACAATATACTAATGCAAGTATATACAATATATTTGTTTAATTTTTTTGTATACAAATAAATATTTCAACGTTTATTATCATGCGTGACTGTAATTATGTGGCAATTGACTAACAATAAGATACAAATTTTTATAATAATATATATATGTATGTGTCATGTGCGTATCAATCTTTATTCCAAAATATTACTTTCGTTAATCTTTTTTTTTTTTTTATAAAAACTGTAAACAATTTCTTATATTACAAATTGTTATTTCATTCTAATCGTATATTATATGAATTCTTATCTTATACGCGTTATAAGTAATATAAGATAAAAATAATATAACATAATTGTGATATTATAAATAATAAAATCAATTGTTGTATAATTTTCTTTTTCACTTATTGTTAGTCCAATATTGGTAACTATCGACACAGATGAATTTATAACGACTACTTATTTCTTTTTCGTTTTGAAAATATATTTTTGTTAATGTGTTTCACTTATGGGTGACATACAAAAGACGGAAATTATTTGAAGATTTAGAACCCTCGTTTTGTTCCTGCCAATAGTCATTTCAACCCTCGTGCTTCACTCATATAATACTTCTTCCTTTTTCTTTAGCTTGTTTCTTTCTTTCTTTCTCTTTCACTCACCCTCTTTCTCTCTTTCTCTATCTCTCTTTTTCGTACAAATCATATTATATATATTTGAGAAAGAAAAATCGTTACCCGGATGTTGTGTTTTCTTACTATAAACGCGTGTACGTTTCTTTCCTTCATTTTTTTCACTTTTTTTCTACACCACCATCTTTCATTTCACACCTCTTCAACACCAATATATTATATTCGAGAATATAATATTAAATCAGGTTGATATATATTTTTTTTTTCACTTTCTTTTTATTGTTTCATTTCAAATCTGTTTCCGACAAAAAGTTCATACGTCATAGTTAATTCCATATGTTTTTTTTTATTTTTTAATAACTTTTTATTGAGAATCTTAATTTCGAATGATAAGTTTTTGATTACTTCTTCTAATTTTATTTCTCCATAATGCATACGTATATAGATATATAGTAACGTAGTACGTGTGATTATGAGATAGAAATGTAAATAAGAATGTATAATATGACAGAAGAAAGAAAGAAAGAAAGAAAGAAAAAAAAGAGAAAGATAGTTAGCAGGTACTTTAACCATTTGAATTTCAAACGAATAGTCCATAGGAAAGTCTGTAACAAATCTTTCTCACCGATATAATATCTTTCTCGTAGTATACTTTTCGATTGTATTCTATACGTGTACACCATTTACTTACAAAACAATAATTATTATTGCTAGGAGTGAAAGAATAAAAAAAAAAAAACAAAAAAGAAAAAAAATTGCCAAGCAATAAATCCACTCGCTTTAAATCAAAGTGCAAAGTTTGACACAGTTATTGTCAAATCGTGAAAACAAATTTCCTATGATTTTTCCAATAAAATAATGAGAAAGAGAGAGATAGATAGAGAGACAGAGAAAAAGAAAACTAGACAGACCTCTCTAACTATTTCCAAAAAAAAAAAAAAAACTCATATCAAACTTTGAAGTTCGATTAAAGGTGTATCAACGTATCACGTGAATAGGAAATGACATTTCTCTACTTTTCTTTATATTTCAAGTGTTATTACATTCTCACGATAGAAAAATAATCCAAAAAAGATGAGACAAAAAGAAGGAAAAAAAAAGTTCGCGTTAAGAGTCTACGTATTTAGTTTTGATTCAACGTCAAAATACGAAATGATATATTTTATTCTTTCGCGAAATAACGAATAAAGAAGTTTCCTTTATACGAATCCTTCGGGAAGGCGATAAATCAAAAGTAGGAAATGGATAAACTGATGCCTCTTCGTAAATAGACTTCTCAAGGAGAATATTTGATGCATAGTTTGAAACAACTTGCTGCGAAGAGATACTATGAAATTTATGAAACTTTTCCCTTTCCTTCCCTTCCCTTCCCTTTCCTTCCCTTCCCTTCCCTTCCCTTCCATTCCCTTTCTTCCGTTGTTAGGTTCCACCATAGAGACGATGTGTTGCATTTATCGTATACGTGCGGTTCTTTTTCACGGATCGATAAATATCTTATCGTTTATAATTCGTAGAAAGAAAAAAAGAAAATGATCTTTTTAAAAAGATTCCTAGATTGATTAAACAAATAGTTATAATAATTATAATAATAATATAACCATATAAGAAACGTAATACGTGTATATTATAAACGTTCGTACGTAAAAAAAAAAAATGCATCGTTAATTAATTTATTAAATATAAAATATTTTTTACATGTTCAAAATATTATAAACGTGTATATTTATTTTCTATAATAAAAAAGTAATAATAGAAAATTAACTCGTACGAAATGCATACGCGTGAAATTACGTAATTTGACAAAACCAATAAATATATATAGAAATTTGTTAAAATATTATCCTTATTGTTAATTAAAAAAAAATAATAAGAAATAAATATATAACGGACTTACTTTTATCTACGCTCGTAATAAACGACAAAGAAAAAAATCATGGCACAATTGTTTGTTCGACAATTATTTTTTACCTTTTCAAAATAATGTGAACGACAGATGACAGTTTAAAAAAAAAAATAGAAAAAAGAAACAAAAAGCGGAAAGAAACGCGTTGGAATTGTATTTTGATTATTATTTGTTGTTTTGCCTTTTCTTTTGTTTTTTATTTTTCGTAGATTTTGTACCTGGTCTGTGCCATGTTCGCGTGGTGCGAAGGGATTCTCGTGAGTGGTTACAACGGAGGAGCAGCCGGTCACACGGTTCCTTACGGTGATTACGAAGGCCTCGATGGGGGATATGCTGGATCTTCGGATTACGAGGGACACGTTGTTCTACCAACTATTGCAGTTCCGGTGCACGCGGTCTCGGCCGCACCGTTACACGCCGATTCATCCTTCGATCATACTTTCCATTCCTACAAACAGCATCACGCCGACAAGGACCACGACTATTACGTAAGTTTCTTTCTTTTTTCCTTTTTTATTACTTTGTCTACTTCCGTCAATTAATATTATTGAATCATTGAGATCATAGTATGCTTATATAGAAACCATTTATATCACCATTAAAAAAATATTTACTTTCCGTCTAGGTATACGTTTATATATATATATATTATATTTTTTATATTATATTTATTTTATTTTTATATTTTTATATTATATTTTTCTCTCCCCCTCCCTCCCAGAAAAAATAATAGCAAATTAATTATTTACCTTTTAGGTTCATTATTATCGAGTTTAATGAAAATATTTTCCATCACAATTTGCATAAAATATTCTCTAAACTCGTCTTTAAATAATTGATTTTTAAAATGAGAGGTATAGGGGGCAGGAGAAAGCAATCGATATCTTATTATTATATAATCAGTTAACGATCAAGTAACATTTTTGCATGAAATATTAATGAAAAAGACAAGAAAAAAAAACAGCACGTGTTCATAAAATCAACATAATCCTAAATAAAGGTTGGTTTCCCCAACAACAAAAATATCGCTAAAAGTGAAAATTTCAAAAAATACGTACGACACGCTTATTAGTTGCTCTCTTTTATTTTTTATTTTTTTTTATGAAACGAAAGAAGTTAAAAAGAGTCAGGTTTTATAACGTGTTTTGCTGCGTGTTCTTTTTAAAACGCACGCTGTTTTCACATATGTTAAATAGAGACTCGACTGTGTGTCACCATAAGAACTCACACACGTAAAAAGAAAGAAAAGAAAAAGAGACTAGGCAGGTTGACTGTTATCTTGTTTTGTAACTCCTCTTTTTCCGTGCTGCATCTCATTTCTAACGTCGACGACGTTTCGCGACGCCCATTGTCGTCGCTTTCTCGCGATGTTAATTGAATACCAGTAGCGAAATATCGTTGGCGAACGTTACCGAACGAACTTACTATAGTTTCACGAGAGTAATAACGACAACAACGACAACAACAACAAGCCGAGATGCTTCCTTGCTTGGCTTTTTAGTTACGAACTTTGTTAGACACATGCACACATTGAAAATATCACGTTGAAACTTTTTCCCACGACATTTTCATTCATTCGTTTTATTCTTTTTTTTTTTTTTTAAATTCATACGTATATCTCATTGTATTAAATCTCACTTAAATGATTAGATCAACTAAATAAGGTGAATGTTGAAATTATAAAATTACGAAGTTCGAGGTTGAATCTTAATACTCGTGTCGGATCAATTAATTATAATACAATTAATCGTTCATTTGACCAAAAATAAATTAATCATAATTAATTTAAATCCATGATAAATGAGATTTATTTATATTTCATATATTATTATTAGAATAAATAATGAGATAAAAAATCAAATTAAATATTGTATCAATGAAATGTTATTATTTGTGAAAAGTCTGTGTTTATAAAAGATACAAGCCTAAAATGATAAACAAAAAAAAGCCAATAAAAGTTGATCGTTTGATCTTCGAAGCCGGTTGGGGCGCACCCAGTGCAACAACATTGATCTTACGCAAACACGTTTCGTTTCAGTCGCACCCTAAATACACCTTCAACTATGGTGTACACGATCCGCACACTGGTGATGTAAAGACCCAACACGAAGTCCGTGACGGTGATGTAGTTCACGGTTCTTACAGCGTCAACGAGCCCGATGGAAGCGTAAGAATCGTCGAGTATACTGCTGACGATCATAACGGATTCAATGCTATAGTTAAAAAGGTTGGACCAGCTATTCATCCAAAACCCGTACCAATCGCTAAATACGTATCATCGCCAGCATATTACAATCATTACGATTAGAAACGGAAATTATTATTTGTAGATGATTAATTAAGATATATTGTTTATTTAATTTTATTCACACAGTGCGCAATGTCCTGTAAGAAAAAACATTACATACTTTTTTAATTTGTTCTATCTCCCATCTCTCTCTCTCTCTCTCTCTCTCTCTCTCTCTCTCTCTCTCTCTCTCTCTCTATTTTTCTCTTTTTTTCTTTTTTCCTTTTTGAATGTACCTCAATTCGCGCCAAATGTTTTACCGGGCGTCCGCCATATTGACTACTCGAGTAGAGTTCTCCTCGTGTAATGTTGTAAATGTAACGAACGTTTAACTATCCGTCCATCGTAATGATCAACTACTAATGTAAGATCTTACGAAAGTACTTTTCTTATGTCGAATAAAATATTTAATTATATTTATATAGAAATATTGATATCGTTTAATTCTTTTTTTTTTTTCTTATTTTCTATTTAATCTAATATGAAATGGTTTTATAGGTTAAGTGAAAAAATCTTCCCAACTTACGACGACAAATTTAAAAAATAAACAAAAAGTAATTATTTTCGATATAAATCATCCATCCAAAAAAATATATTTTAAATGGATAAAATTAAAAAAAGATCGATTTATTAACGATTCCTTTCAAATAATTTTACATAATCTTTTCGTTAGATAAATTTGATGATGATCTGCGATTAAGAAAATCTATTTAAATAATTATGAGAGAAAATATCTTTATGTTATAAACAAATATACAAGTAACAAATACTTTTAAAATAGATTAAAATTGTAGCATACTCGATGACATTTGGTATAATTAAAATAAAAAATGAAAAAAAAAAAAAAGAAAATTACGAAAATGCGACTTTTTCAATCGGATTCTAGAAAGCGTCAGGTCATTACCTGCCCCCGAGAAAACTCGTTATTTTTTTGCTCTCCTGTGCATTTGTATCGTATTTTCACGGTATCGATACAGTCGACATAGTATTTACTACGTAAAAGTATCTAACTTTGAGATAGAAAAGCCATTGCTTTCGTCGCGAAAGAATTCCCTCTAGAAAAGAGATTTTGATTTCGTTATTCGAGCGGAAATAAAGTTGGAATCAAAGAGATTTGACGTTGTTGGTAAGATAGAACGAATCTAGCGTGAAACCGAAGAGAGTTTTTTAACATCATAGATAAGGAAAGGAAATACTATATATATACAAAAATGTATAGTATATACAGTGTCAGACAAAAGTATTGGCATAAACTAAAAAATTCGTCTGTAATTATCGTTAATAGTACATTTTTTAATAGATACGATTTGTTTGTTTAATTTTCATCTATCAACGAATTTAAAGTTTAAATGTATACTGACAATAAATATAAAATAAATGTGTTTATAAATTAATAATTATTTTTAACACTAATATTGAACCTTTCTAACATTTTTCATTAATATTTTTTTTTTATCGTAAATTCATTTCATCTCTCTATCCACCTTTCAATTATCAACTGAAGAGATATTTATTTTTGCAATAAATTATAAAAAAAAAAAACAATTGTACTTTTAACAAAGACTTACATAAGGTTATAAGGATAATTTTGTTTGTTGCAATACTTTTGTTCGATACTGTAGATCCAACATAAACGTATAAAGGTTTGAAAGAGCGTTCCTAAGTAAGTATGTAGAAACAACCTTGAATGATACTACGATAAACGAATCGTTAAATACAAAAATATTGTCGTAAAGTATCGTTAACTTACAGATGAATGTATGACTTAATGTAAAAAAAAATAGCGTTATGACTCAAAGAAGATATTTAAATTCCACTCGAGTGAGAAAAAGTGGTCCTAAAATGTTGGAGAAAAGAGATGAACAATTTTTTGTCTTCTTTTTTTTTATATATCGAATAGCGCGATTTTTCAAAATATAAGACGAACGAGAGTAGTAAAATTTGTCAAATTTTTATTTCGACTCATTTCGCAAATGAATAAAATTATAATAAATAAAATTGGATTCATTTAAAAGAAAAAAAAAAAAAAAGAATATTCTTTTTCGATTACTATAATACGCAGGGTAGAGATAAAATCCCCGCATAAACGTAGAAACGGTTGCTCAACTCGCATGATTCCTATCTTCCGCTTGTCGTGTGTATAATGAATGATTATAATCATTTCTCGTAAATGAAAATAAAAAGTATAGAGGTAAACTTTCGCTTTCGTTTGAAATCATAATATTTCGTTGTGTATCATCTTTAATTGTTCATCTTATTTTCCGTAAAGTCAATTAAAAATTTTAAACGCCGAGAAGGAAGAAAGTTTTAACGAGAATTGTTTAAAAAGTTATTCTAGAATTTTATTAAAGAACAATACACAATTACAGAATTGGATTAATGTCTCGATTGAAATGTCTAGTTAGTTTGATTTTTATTATCGAAATCTGTAAATTCTCGAAACGAATTAATAAAAATATAACAAAAGAACAAAAATGTTAAATAGATGGATAAATGTAATTAAAATGATCAAATTTTATTATATATGTATTAAATTAAATTAAACATATATTATATATGTAATTAAATGATCAAAGATTGTTCCCCAGAATTTAGAATTGAACAAAAGAAAGTGAATATTTTAA
>NW_014569564.1:713849-715174 GCF_001313835.1 Polistes canadensis | reverse complement strand
AAAAAAAAAAAAAAAAAAAAAAAGAAAAATGAAACGTATTTTTTCAAAGAATAAGAGAAACCTTGGGTTCTTCTAGAATTACCAGCATTATAACAAAAGATCGAATAAAAATATTAAAGGGTCTAGACGAAGTTCAACTATAAAATGTTTCAAATGTATCGTTCACTATTTAACAATTAACAACGTATTTTTTTTTCAAGGTGAGCTATCATGAATATTATCTATAATTAAACTTAATTTATTTCCGTAGAAATTGATCATCTTTGAATAACTAATAAAAATAATATTAAATAAATAAATTTTCAGGATATATAAATATTGTTTTTAAAAATCTACCGAGAAACTCTGTTCTTTCGATTAACTTAATTTCTACTCACCTTTCCTTTTCAATCATCATTCTTCTCAGCTTCTGATTGAAACGTGTTCCTGTTTTACATATTATACACATTTTTCTACATCATTTATATTCTCATTTACAATAGATACAATAATTTATATTCTCTTTGTTAACGATGCTATACTTAATTAATAATGTTTCAATAATTATATTTCCGTTAGTTGTATTTATATTATTTTGTCTCTTATATACGATACTAATGTATACACGTATGCACATATATATAATATATATGTATGTCACTCGCATAATAATTACTTGTATAATAAAATAAAAAAAACACACGCGCAATAAATATACGTGAAATAAATTTGATACTTTTTCACATTTTCTCGGTGTTCGAAAAAAAAAAAATTGTTATAGATCAATACGATTAAAATTAATAATTATGATACTATGATGTAAAATTTTTAGAAAAAATGCATATTTTACTTGACTTTTTAATCGTAATTAAATATTATTCTTATTATAAATAATATCTATTTTAATTTGTGTGTGTGAAAAATTATTTAATTTAAATAATAAATATATTTAAAAATAATAAGTACTCACCGTCGCCTTATTGAATAGTTTTGTTGCTATAATACTGGTACTTTCAAACATATCCTTGCCAGGTCCTGATGCAAAACACATTTCTTTTTTCCCTGGACAAGTGGATTGTTCGGTACAGTTCAATCCAGAAAATTCGCATTTTGGACCACGAGTATTTGGTGAAACGTCGCCTAAGTTCGTCGAAGCGAACGAAGCGACAAATGGACCCTATTTGAGTTAATACAAATAAAATCTATTACAAACGAAAAATATTTATATCCGATACAAAATATAGACATAAGGTCTAATTCAAAATTTCATTATAAATTGATGATTCATAATTAAATGTTGTTATATGTAAAAAAAAAAAATTTATTAGAACAAATTATATATACAC
>NW_014569564.1:699566-713821 GCF_001313835.1 Polistes canadensis | reverse complement strand
ATATATATTTATATAATATAATAAAAAATAAATCGTGTATAATAAAATTTTATTACAATATAATAAACTTTATATATATATATATATATATGAATCAACGTATAGTTTTATAAAGATCTCTCAAGAATTTTGAATTGTAAAATTCGATAAAGGTCTTAGTTTCTTACCTTGCCGATCATAGCATCTTTATTCATCATTTTTTCAAAAAGTATAGATGCATAGCCCACATTATCGCTTGATATTAAATGATTAGTATTATTCATACTAGTCGGATGAACAGCAAACCAATTGATAACACCCAACGGTCTGTTATCAACACCAACGAATTGTAGTTGCGTTATCGTTTTATCAACATCATGATCGTATCTACAAAATATTGAGACGTAAATATGTAAGATATTCATGACGTCACATGTTAGTTGAATAAACAAAATAATTGGTTATAAATATTTCTCTGTTCGAAGAATGTTCATTTATATTTATAATCATAAGATATATATTTAAATGAAATGTAAATATAGTACGAATTTATGTAAATATTATTCTTAAATGTCAAACTAGTTTTTTTTCATTCAAATAAAATGTGTTTTTTTTTTTCGAATAAAAAAGATAAAAATCGTATACAACAAAAGTAATCACTTACTTATCTCTTTCTTCTTTTGGATTATTAAGGTATGCGATCGGACTTCTGTTTATATTTGCATCGAAAATTTCTCCTTGGGTAATAAAAATCCTTCCAGGTACAACTGAATCGTGAGCACGTCGGATACTCTAACGATATTATAAAACAAAAATAATAATATTAATATATTTCTATATGTTATTGAGATTTGTATAGTTTATATTTGCATATTTATACAAATGAATTAAAAAAATATTGGAAAATTAACTACATATCGTTGCGACATAGAATTAATTTACAAACTTAATTAATATTCATGACAAAATAAAATACCAAAGTCGTGATAGATCATTGATCTAACATCAGTGTTTGATTTTAAATGGAAGATATTTCTTTTTGTCAAGGATAAGCGACATCTACATACATTTGTTATACCATTTACAATGGCATTGAAACATTCCTTGGAGAATCCATACGTGGTAAGGTCAAAAAGTACGTCCATCATGAAACCACCTGGACTAGAATGCGTATGCGTACCGCTGATCATCACGTTTTTCTCCGTATACAAGTTATCATATTGCGATTTCAATTTATTTAGTACCTAAAATAAAAAGAAAAAACATAAAATAAGATAGTTTTATAATAATTAAATATAATTAGATATGCACACATGACAGTGCGTTCAGATATTCTTAAAATCTTAAAATAAAAATTCCTGTAACACATAGTATTAAAATATTACGATTATTATTTTCATACACACACACACACACACAAAACGCGTTATATAATAAAAATAAAAATTTGCATTAATCGAAGATCAACATTGTTATCTTTGTCGTCAATAATTTTTTTACTTTTTCGCAATTTACTTTTAGTTTTACCGCCTATGTAAATATTCTATTTTTAATTTGTATTTGTATCAAATGCAAATTTGTAATACGTATGAAACATGTTTACCACGTTACATGGGTGTCTATTTATAATTTTTGACAATAAACGTCACTAAAAAAAATTATACAATCTGAGTACGTACCTCTTTTCGAACCTCAATTCCAATCATAGAACTATCGACACTGACGAAAACAAACCTCTCCTCGCCGTCGTCGATGATGAACGCACGTGAAAAGGTTCGAAGATGAATACCTGATCCTTTTTGATCCATCTTTGCATATCCCATCTAAAGAAAACAAAGGAAACAATTGTAAAAGTGCATATTTGTACAGATAATTATGATAGTGACCTAAATAAATAAATAAAAAAAATATTTATGAAAAATATTTATACTATTATATAAATAATTCATATATACACTAACTTAATTTAATACACTGTCATCAAATAATTTACTGGTATATTTCATTTAATAGTAAAAAATAAATTATAAAATATTAACGATGAAAAATTGAACAATAACATAAGGAAAACTTATATACACTTGAAATACGAGATTATGAGCCATTTATTTTGAAAGTGGCCTAACTCTATTTGCCAATTATTTCGGGTTACGCAAGGTTACATGTACAAGTTCAAATTATCTATCAATAAAGCATTTAAGAGTACTTATATTCCGAGTAAATACGGTAATTCTGGTCACATAAGTTTTCAGAGTTAGTTGAATAATTGAGCCGTTTATTTTGAAAGTGGCCTAAGTCTATTTACACTTAAATTACTGCTACTTCAGTAGCATATTATAAACGCAATATATATGTTTTAAATTTGGGTATCCACAATTTTCATAATGATAATGTTCACATGTACGTTTGGGATGAAACTATTGTATCAAGAGGTACTCAAGAAATAGCTTTATGCATCCTAAAATATGTCCAAAATGTAACAAGTGAAAGACACATTATAGCGTACACAGTGACATGTGTACTGGGCAAAATAGAAACATTAAACTAGCTTTAATGTGGTTAAAAATTATCCAAACTATTGATAATAATGTAGAAATTATAGACCACAAATTTTTAATATCAGGACATTCGTTTTTACCAAATGATAGAGATTTTGGTATGGTAGAAATGGCAATTAAAAAAAATAATTTACTGTTTGTTCCACGAGATTATTACAACATTATCAAAATATGTCGGAAAGGTAATAACTTCATTCTACATGAAATGGGACAAGAAGATTTTGTATTAACAAAATTATTAGAAGACGTAATTTTTAAAAGGGTAAATAATTCTAACGGAGAATCAATAAACTGATTAAAAATATGTTGGATGCGTTTTGTCAAAAATGAACCGTATAAAATTTTCTATAAGACATCAATAAATGAGAATGAAAATTTTAAAGTCCTGAATTTATTACCACGTCGGAGTAGACCAAGAAAGTTCGAAAATATTCTATTGACACCACTGAATAAAAATATCAGACAAATTAAAACAGCAAAATTCAAGAAAATAATTGATTTATTACGATATATACACATACACAAAATGTAGATGAGTAGAAAATTGTTTTGTAATTTATGTTTGTAAAAAATGTTTTGAATCGCATAATTTATGTTTTAAAACGTATTATAAAGATATGTAAAATAAAATGAGTATTGTTTTTTTTCAATTTGAAGCATCTTAAATTATGTTTAATGGCCTCCGGTTCCTTCAAATTTTATAACGAATCTTGTTGTTAATTTTGAAAGTGGTCTAACTCCATTCTTGGTAAGAAAACGCATATTATTTACTTAATAATTGCCATTATTTTAATAGGAACTGTAAATTTAACACCTTTAAATACACTTAAGCAGCATAACTCATTGGTATTCTGTGCGTATATTTTTCATTGCATTCAAACACAAACCCTTAAATATCTCAATTTAAGTTTATATGGATTTAGGCAACTTTCAAAATAAACGACTCACAATTATATAAAAATTATAAATTAGATAAAAAAAAGAATACAAATAAAAACGGAAAAATGACGTAACGTTTATTCTTACGATTAAAAATCATGCGCGTACTTACGAATACGATTTCTGCAGGTGGACCGGTTGAATCTGCAATGCCAACTCCGATGCTGTAAGATGCATGACAGCTCGGAGATATCATCAATAAAATAAAGACGATCCATAGTGCGGATAAATCATTTAATCGTAATCTCTTCGTATCCATTCAGCTTACTGTACTTCTAACCTTTTCAAACTGTAATTAAATAATTTATGATTAGGTTTATCAATAGTTGAAATTTCCTGTTTATGTTCTTCGATCAACTTACTCTTATCAATTAATAATTATTTCAATTTTCATCTATTTTAATCTTATAATCGAAAATGTCAGATAAGATTTGTAATAGATAAGATTTATAGATAGACAAGCGTACGTGAAGGCATAAATAAGATATTACAAAAAAATTCACGAATGATTTCTTAAAGTTCAGCCATCGGATCTTTTAACTGAAGTTTGTATGCGTGCTAAAGAATTTTTAACTTTCACTCTTTTACTGCAAGTAATTACATAAATCTTTACAAATATTTTCACCCTTTCTCTTTAAACATTTATCTTATATTAAACGTGGGTATTTGTATGCACGCGCGCGCGCGTATATATTACATTGTAAATAATATAATTAATATTAATAATTAGTAAAACATATTTTTATTTGAAATGATAATATGATATTTAAGAGTTAATTATATTAACTAATTAATTTTATATTATTTAATTATAATTAATATTATAATTAAAATTTTTTCATTTTAAATAATTTATTTTTGAACTCATTTTTTTTCTTTCTTTTTTCTTTCTTCCTTTAATTCTTTTTATAAATTACTATTCGCAATGTAACATATGAATTGCTGAATGAATCACACGCACACACTGAAAAGATGAGTAATACGAAGATTTTACATTTATATTATTCTATATAAAGATACATATGTTTTATAATTTTTTCATGCTTTTAATTATTATCAATAAAATTTTTATTTAAGATAATAGTGTGTTTACGTAATAGTAAGATAAACGTAATCTATAATCATATTTTAGTAAAAATATTAACATTCATCTATAAATTTGATATAAAGTGATATTAGGATCGTTAATATTAATTAACAAATGTTATAATAGAAATACTAATTGTACGATAATAAAGTGAGCGCAAAATATATAGTCAAGACGATATGAACATCTTTTTCAACTTTGTTTTCTCGCTATTTTCAAATTAGAAATTTAAAATGATTACTATGAATTTATTCAATATGATTATTAATAATTTATAAACTCCTTTTATTCAGAAAAAAATTGATATAAATAAAACAGATTCAAACGAAATTCCCCTCCCCGAAAAATATAGAAAATAATTCTCTTGATAATATAAAAAAAGCATACAATTTTCGTTTAAATTACTGATAAATCAAAAACTAATATCATTTGAAATAGCAATATAATATCACTGTTTTCCCATTTGTGATAATAAAGATTACTTACCCAAGGAAGGTCCAAATCAAACAGAGTGATCTTTCACTCGCCAAATTTCAGTTTATATACATATACACATAATACTCCAGAGATAATTTCACCGGTTAATTGACCAATAAAAAGAAACCTTACGCTTTCGATTAAAATGCGCGCGAAACTAGTTGCTTATACCATTTTTATCTTAAATTCCGCGTATAATATGAAATATAAATCAATAATAATCAAACGGATCTTCTTACAAACACGCGTTACAAAGAAACAACAATTTTCCCAATAACCGATTATATTATTTATTAACAAAAATACTTAAAAAAAAAAAAAAGAAACTTTTCGATTATCTCATAAGAAGTAAAGAAAAACTTACCATCCTTTTCTCATTGGCCAATTCGAAATCAATAATCCTCTCGTCCAATCAGCGTATCATATCGTCGATATCCGTTTCTCGAAAAATCTGATCGAATAACAAATAATAATCAAGGATAAATGTAATTACGTTTTTAGTTACTGAATTATATATGAACGAACTATGAATTAAAGCATCAGAGAACGCAATAGGATCGTGATAGTCTTCTTTAACAACTGCTCATGACACTACGTGAGCGTCAAATGTTCCTCGGTTCACATACTGCGATGTGTATCGAGAAGGGGAAACGGAAACGACTCTATGGTTATT
Source organism: Polistes canadensis (assembly GCF_001313835.1). NCBI lineage: Eukaryota > Metazoa > Arthropoda > Insecta > Hymenoptera > Vespidae > Polistes > Polistes canadensis. Next base: position 708,108 of record NW_014569564.1, on the reverse strand, counting down.
CTCTCCCCTCCCTAGCCCCTCTCATCTTATCCTTCTCACATCAGTTAGTGACCTCCTCGGTATTATTTTCCCATTTTTTTTCCTTTTTTTTCCTTTTTTGTTTATCTCTTTCTAAACCCAGGACTAGCTCCAGTTACACGCTTTGTTCATAAAATATTTCTTTCTCTTTCTTTATCTTGGTTTTCCTCTACTTCTCTTCTCTTCTTTTTCTTTCATTCATTCACTCTCTCTCTCTCTCTCTTTCTGACCATGTTATTCTGCCCCATTCATCGAAACGAGCGAAACAAGGACAACTATCTAAACCACGTGAGTCAAGCGACAGGTGGTCTGTATTCGTCCGAGCACGTGATTGGTTGAGATGATAATTCCTCTTACATCTCCGGTGTAATTGGCCACTAGGTCAAGTGGTCGAAGAATTTTTAAAGGCGGTATTTCGAATCTATGAACTCACGTCTGGGAAATTTTTCTCTTATATATATGTATATGTGTGTATATTAATTGAATGTGTTTTATTAAGAAATTAAATTAATTGAAGAAATTTTGAACAAGTGGTAGAAGAATTTTAAGAGGGTTATGACATTTTTTTCTCTCACTTCAGTAAATTACGCGAATAGAACAAAATATTTTATTACGAATTTTTAATAACAATTTCAATTTCGTGATTTGTGGAAATAAATTCTAAAGTAAAAAAAACAAAGAATTCTCACATATATACGTCAGAATCTTAAACATCTTCTACAAATTTATGATGTATTATACTATTAGAGAGAGAGTAATTTCAAGAGATTAGAGCCACTGATCAACTGTGGAATGCTTGTTTAGGTTGATTCAAAGCTATTTTGCAGTATGATTAATGCTTCTACACAAAGCTTATTCTGTTTGAAATGAGTCAGAATAATACACTGTTATATTTGTGCACATTAGCTTGACATACATTCATGTTTCATTCTGTATCTTTTCCTTTTATTAATATTAATATAACCACAATGCACATTATATATTTATAACTGTAATTAACAGTCTCTTATTTACTATTAAATCAAATATGTTAAATTAAAAATAAACCAGGCGTAAAATAGAACTGTTCGACAATGAAAAGAAACAAAAATTCAATACATAATTGAATAATTAATTTTCATCGATGCATTCGTATAAGCTATGCATGTAATATCTACAAACATAAAGCACACATTAACGCAACATTTAATCTATATAGTGTACACCTATTTCAATAGAATTACTCTAGCACATCCTAATGGTCTAACAAATGCAATTATTTCCTCTTTACTATAAACATTTGCGTGTGAATTAAACTAACGGAGGTACGTACTATTAGAATAAAAAATATATACACACGAGTTTATTATCATCTACTAATTAACAATAATTATCGAATTTTTTTATCGTTAACAGATAATAACGAAACATTGAAGAATAATAAAAAGATAATGAATTAATTCTCATACATAACGTTATCGAAACTATCACGTTAAGAGTTAAAAACATTTTATTGCTCCTAATTGTCAAACTCATTCATAAGTGATACTTCTGAGAACGTTTAAAGACGATAGATCAAAAGGAAACTCCGATTACCACGTATACCACGTATACGACGATGTAAAATTTTATAATTTTAATTAGATCGTTTAAAAAGAAAATCCTACGTTTTATTCGAAATAATTTTTACAAGTATAGTTAAAGTCCGAAATTGAAATTTTAATTCCAAGTATAAAAAAAAAAAACATTCTAGTAATATTATTTAGAGAAAATCTATTTTCAAGGGATAGAAATAGATATTTTTCGCGTTTATTTTATTTTTTTATTTTCATAGTTTCCAAAGAAAATGTTATTAATCATCCCTGAATCAATAGAGAAACTCTATCTCAAGATTAGATAAGCTTTAAAACGAAGAAACACAAGTATTTTTTGTCTCCGGATTTACAACAATGTGGTATATATATATATATATATATATATTGAAACGAAAATAAAATATTTTTATATCAATACGCGTTCGTACTTACCAAAAAATTGTTGAATATATCGAATATTAATAGGAATCATTAACATGGTTTTATTCGTATGATTTGACTTTGAGAATAATTCGTTTGAAATGTCAATGATTTCGTAAACACGGATGTTGGAAGGAAGGTTACACGATTATCTTGTTTTAACCAATGCCAAGGTCCATTACATGTTTTCCTTCAATCTTCTTCCTGTCCATTAATTTCACTAGAAGGGAAACACGACTAGAAATACAAATGAAATTTGAATTTATCAAAATTATTCAGATAACTTTTATACTTTTTATTACATCATAAATTGTTTAATTTTACGAAAATATTGTGGTAATTAGAAAATTCGATAATCGAATTCATCCTCATTCGATATTATTCATCAATGATAAATATAGTTCTACGTATTTTAAAAAATCAGTTACTTTTATTAAATATTTGTAAAAAATCATATAAATTATTGTAAATCATTTCACGATGCATTAATTTTAATTTCGGAAACGTTAACTGCTATAATATCTATTATTTTTTATTATGCACATCGATCTGCGAACATATTTCCACGTCTAATTTAATTCAATGTCAAATCATATTGAATTAAAAATCACATGAATTATTATTAATCACTATATCACATGTTTAAACACTTTTCATCTATAACAAATCATTGCGAGCTTAACTTTCACCGTTTTCTAGGAAAAATTCACTTACGGAAATTGAATTGCATTACAACGAAGTATTACGAATTACGTCAAAGGTTAATTTTTATAACCTTTTTCCAATACGAATAATTTGATAGCATACATAATTTGAAGAGAAATAAAATTGATTTATAGGTATACTTTCACAAATTTCATAAAGATGACCTAAATAAATATAAGTTATATCTTATCACGAATTATTTGCAATATATATATATTTAAATCTAGTAAAAATATAAAACGGATTGCAGAAAAAATGATATAGAAAATCTATTGATTCATTCTATAACGTGACGTGTTAGGTACACTATTGAACTCAGACTAATGTTCATGCTAGTAATTTATTCTTCGATCATACTCATTCGAGAGAAAGTAAAAGAATCAACATTGCGTAACCAACATTCGTCACTATCGGTCTACTCGATTGTCCCTGTGTTTCTTTCTCTTTTTATTTTATTCGACATAGTGATTTTCCTCTATATTTATTTGACCCAAGCGTATATTTCATATTTTACACGTATATCATTCGATGATTCGATTTACTTTTTTGAAATAACAGTGTAATGTTAGAATCTAATTGTATTCTGTTAATTCGTTTGTATTTATAAATCGATCGATCAAATTTTATAAAAACGAAAACAAAACGATATTATTAACTTTTGCATATTCGAAACAAACCCCATTTTTTTATTATCGATCAATGAAATTTTTATTATATTTATTCAAACTTCAATAACATTTCGATAAATACTATAGCAGTTATTTCAATGAATATTATACTATACTAAATTGAGTTGTAACATTTTATTCATTTGATTTTATTTTTTTATTTGAAAAATACATCAAAAAAGAACGCAAAGAATTGTTCTTTTTTTTGTTTTTTTGTTAAATCTCGTATAGTATAATCAAACGTAAATGCGTTGCAATCGATTTTTTCTTTTAATTTTCACATAAATTTTCTTTGTTTCTTTGAGAAGAATACACAAAAAGAAAATTTCATCCACGTATATTTTCTCTCGTAGCATCGACGATTTGAATAAACTATAATTCAAACGGACGGGAACGTGCTCTCACAATTTATCGTTTTGCCGATTTATCGTATCGAACGCCTATTCTCGATAATCGAATTCTAAATTGAGATTTTAAAGCGATACTTTTTTCTCTATTGATGTTACCGTCATAGCTGGAAATCCGCCATTGCTAATAATTCCTCGGCATTCTCATCAATGCAAAGGGCCTTCCGCCGAAGTCGGAAATAAGACTTCTTACATAATATTATACTTTGGTATCCTATAGAATATTAAATTACTATTTAAGCAACGTTGAAAAGTATACATTCTCGGGCACAGGCACACACAGACATACAGGTACATACACACTTCCGATACGATACAGAACAAAAGATACAGATTTTTCGTGGACATCTCTACGAATATCTGACTACACATAATATAATCTTCCCCTACGATAAGTAACAGTGGGCCGTGCATAATAAAACACCAATATTAATTGTAAGTTTCAGTTTATAGAGGTACGCATAGTCTCAACAACCCCCACCATGCTCGCTTTTGTGTGTGTTTATTGTAGCGAGGTGTGGGTTGTTTGTGGCGGGGAGGGGGGTTCATGCCTGTGTCTGAGAATTTATTCTTTTAAACAGTAATTTAATATTCTGTAGGATACCAAAGTATTATGTTCAATGCTTAGGAAAAACTGTAAGAATTCTTCTGTTTCCGACTTCGTCGGAAAGCTCTTTGCATTGATGAGAATGCCGAGTAATTACTAGCAATGGCGGATTTCCAGCTATGACGGTAACATTGACATTGACCTTCTCAATTATTGAATAATAAATTACCAATGGAAATTTCTATTTTTTTGGAATTATAAAAAAAACTAAACATATTTTATTATATAAGAGACACGAAAAATTATAATAGAATTGAATAGATTAAAAATACTTTTACAACATTCATTTTATAATACCACGTAATTCTTTATACCTTTTAAGTGAAAATATTTTACATTATTATTTTTAACAAATTTTAATAATACAAAATGATCGACAAAGATGTTTGAAAATAGTGTTAAACTTAATGACAAAATTATACTTTATCTGATAATAATAAATATAATAATAAATGTAAATTATATTCTCTTTTTAGAGAATGGCTAACCTTCGAGTCTCAAATGTTATTCATTACAAACGACGAAGGTTATCAAACGTTCGCGATCATCCTACTAACGAATTTTATTACCTTCATAGCGGAAATAATACAATAGATTATTCCGCTACAATATTAAACAATATGTAACGTAATATAGGTACATACGTGACGATCAATTATAGAATCTCTCATGCAGGAAATGTTATTATTATTATATACAAATAATATTTATATAACACAATGCTTATGTAAGTTTTGATAAAGTTACTAAAAACAAATATCATAAATTCATTTATTATTTAATATATAATTATTCTTAATTATATATATGATATGTGTGTAAATATGAAATATCGTGTTTGATATGAAACAATATTTCATACTCCGTCGATAATGTAGTCAAGCGCCATCTGTAAGGACCATTCACTCACTTTTTGCTTCAAACTTATGTGATTTCAACTGATTTTATTTTCTTTCTTTTTTCTCATTGTCAGATAAATACTTTTGCATAAAATTAAAAAGAGAAAAAGATAACTTCCATACAAATGTAATATTTAAATAATTATTTTCTCTTTAAATAAATCAATCATTTTTCTTTTTGCGTTCTTTCCTTTTTGTCATATTAACATTATTGTTAATTTCATCAAACGAAAACTATGTCAAGAAATGAATAATCGATTAGTCTGCACATTCCGTAGGAAATCGGAAAAATGAAAAATGCAATTAATCATTTATCGAGCAACATAGGTGTCATAATTCGATATGAATTATTGTGAAATTAAAAACTTCAATTGAGTTGTATGTTTAATTTATTATTATTCTATGCATATCATTAACGAAAGTATCATGACTATCATTATATATAACACGGAACTATGAATTGATATATACAAACAAATTTATATAAATAATACAAATTATCGAAAATTATTATAATTTTAAACATGATACGTGTAAAATTACGTGCACCGAACAAATATTTATCTATCAACTAATTGTTTGTGGAATAGTTAAATACTCGTTGTAAAATTTCATATTATCAAACGTTATTCATTTGTTAATCTTACACATATATCAAAAAATATTTTCACCCACTTATTTTGTGCAAATATTGCGAGAAAAAGATCGTATGAAAAATGCGTGCAAATCGGGTCGGTCATTAGCACGCAATCGAATGTCGAAATAACATAAAACTTTATCGCTGACACATGTTTATATAAGTTTCAAATAGATTTGCTTTGTGTAATATTTTTTTATTCCGTTTTAAGAGCATCGAACGAAAGGATCAACGCAACGATTTGAAGTTTTTACTTTTTTTTTTGTTCAATTCATTTTATATATTTAAAAAAGTTTACGTTTAAGTAAGAAAAATTGAATATTATAATTAAACATTTTGAACGATCTTTAACATTATTATTTTATAGTGGTCTTTTTTTTGTATAAAAATGGATGAAAATGATAAACCTGAAGCATCAACTTCAAAATTACAATCGATTCCAATCGATTGGCAATTGTTATCTTCAAAATTAAAATTTGTTCCAAAAGATCAGTCATATTGTTGCGAAAGTCTCACAATATCCTCGCCAAAAGGTAAGCTGAATTTTTTTATTCAAGAAATATTAATATCCGTTTAATTAATTTTTAACTTCGAAATTCTATAGATGACACAAATCGATACATTTACGTTCCATTTAAATATTTGAATGCGATAAAACGTTCCCAAACGAATTTGGTTGGTGCACTTTTATCTATGATTTTTATCACGTGTCTTCTAGCTTCGATAATTTATTTTATGTCATTAGAACAAGGTAAGATTATTTTTTTTTTACATAAAATTTTAAATGCGTCGAGAAAGATTTGAAAAAGAAAATTTCTAAGAGTGTATTGATATTTTAGATGATTACTCGGTTGGTAAAATAGACACGTCGTATAAATATATTCGTGACAGCAGTAAGGAAAATCAAATTTCCGATTTCGAATTTAAAGACATTAACGAGGACACGTTAAAAATGTTATATTCCTTTTTTCCTGACGATCAAATTAAAAATCGTTCGAAACGTGAAACTAACGTATCGTTGAAAAGTTGTCGAGAAACAGCTAATAATTGCGATACGATGTTGGAATCGATAAACAAATTTATAGAAATTCTCTCTAAGAGCGAACAATTTTCGATACCATTGTTACAAAATTTAGGTTTCGATATAAGCGATACAGAAACTAGAAATTCTAAGCTTTTAGAGATAATAAAATGTTTGGAATGTAAAAAAGTGGTAACTGAAAATGACGAGGATAATTCGATGAGCGATGAAGACAACGATTCGTATTTACAAAATGACGAATATAAGAATTTTCAAACCGTTATTAATTTATTAGAAGGTAAAAACGATGTAATGGAAGAATATGATAATTTACAATCAATGGATGTGGATGGAAAAAAGGAAATCGATTTAACCATAATGATGAATATAGTACCAGAACCTATAATAAAATCATCTTTTGTTCAAAGTAAAAGAGATAATTTAGGTCAAACGAGTGATGATTTTTTAACGACGCTTACCAACAAACCAACGGATAAAATTAACGACGACGTATCAAAGAATTATGAAACTAAATTATCATCGTCGAATCAAGTTGATGCAAAGTCAAATTATAATTGGATGCCATATCCCACATGTTTTTATGGACTACCACCATCACCCCAATCCGATATAAATTTACCTAATTTTCCAGCATCCTATTCGCCAATCCCATATCCCCCAATTCCACAACAACCTTGGTTTTCTTCTCAAAATCAGAAATCATCGTCAAATCGATTACTACCAAATTATTTACAAATTCAAGCACAAAATGTTCAAGTTCTTCATCCACCTAATAACATTATTCCTTGGTTATCGGTACCAAATTCGAAAAGTTCCTTGACTGAATCTGGTAAAACTTTACCATATTATTGCATGTACGTTCCACCACCCCCATCATCTCAACCCCAGAATATTGGAGATGTTTCAGACTTAAAGAATATAGGAAAGAGTGCAGTAAATAAAAATAAAATTGGTAATGTGGTTTATTAATTAAAATAAATATATATTCGATATATCGTAATAATATTTCGTAGATAATAATTATCATAATAATATTTTGTTAAACAGAACATCAAAGATCTTGTCCTGCTAATACGTATTTATGCGTTCCAAGTAATGAATGTTTTTTGAATTTTACATTCTGTGACGGTCAAGTTGATTGTTCTGACGGTAGCGATGAGAAATATTGTAATTGTACGGATAGAATAATGAAAGATCGATTATGCGATGGATATGTCGATTGTCCTCACGGTGAAGATGAAATGAATTGCTCTGGTATTTATATGTTTTATTATGACAAGTTTTTAATTAAGTGTATTCAAATTTCGCTAAATTTTTACTATTAACATTATTTAATTAAATGTTTAGAGTGTCCAAAAGATTACTTCAGTTGTTATAATTTCGAATACGGAAATATGTTGTCAAGATGTATACCAATTGATAAACGTTGCGATGGATCTAAAAATTGTTTAAATGGAAAAGACGAAGAGGATTGTAATTTATTATTACCAACATATACCAATAATATGAATGTATGGTTTTTTATTTTTATTATTTTATTTTATATGGGTTATTCCATGTCAAAT